>NC_092466.1:22970560-23072711 GCF_047495875.1 Pithys albifrons albifrons
TTCTGTATTGTAATTGACTGCCATTGTCTTTGTACTTCACCCTTCTGATCACTTATGGTCTCCTAAGTTGCTTTAGCTGGCCTGAGAAGATGATACAACAAACCCCCAGTCACTATTCTAAACTTGAACAGAGCAAGTTTATCATAATTTAAAAGATTCTTTGCCAGTGACATTATCGAGACTGTCATGTTCTCATAAAGTTGTTGGAAGATAAATTTTATACTCTGAATGTTAAGTCTTCATTTGTTATGTGGGTAATGCTTGTAAACTGCTTTATTTTGAAATCTGTGAAGCAGTCACTGGTACTTATCTTTTTTTATAACAGTAACCAGAGCAGTTTTTAAAGTACAATAATAAAAATGTAACTGAGCAAGTAATTTTCAGAAAATGATAGTTACAAACCACGAAAGGGAAGGCTTTAAGAACCATGTGCAAACAGCTCACTGCTCACATTACTTTGTGTATATCTGGACTCTTGATGGAAAGGCTGACAAGAACAGCCTTTTAACCCACCAAACGACTTCTGCACAGTCAGCAGTCTGGTGGTAAAAATTTGCTTCATTTTTGTAAATGAAATGCATTTGTTTGTTCAGATTGTGGTGCATTCTTTTGTCTTGAACTAATGTAATGTTCACAGATGAGTCCTGTATGGTCATGCTGTAACTTGCAAGGGGGAAGTTTGCTAAAAGAAAGATAGGTATTTATTTTCTGACCATAGATTTTTATGGTTTTTTTTTCAACTTAACATTTTGCTAACTGCATTTAAATATATCTATACTTTAAATTGATACTGATAATACCATTATTTCTTACTTTGTCTATCAGTCTATTTCTTCAGGAATCTATAATCTCACCTGTGGGAAAAAGATTTTTAAAAAGAGTAAATTAACTTTTGTGAGAAGCAAGCATGCTGTAAAATGCCTGTTTGCTAGTCTTGATGGTCTTCAGCAAAAAATTCATTGTAGTTTCTTGTATGTCACTCATCATTTAGATAGCAATGCTATTGTTAAAACCAAAAGTATATCTGTGTTTTTAAAGCCTAGTAAGATTTTTTTTTAATTATAGGAAAGTTAGAGATTTTAAAAATGACTGTGATAAAAACCTGTTGGGCTGTTTAGGAATTGAAAAATGTTTTGTTATAAATATTTATTAAACAGCTAAATTATTGATTTGTAAAACCGAAGACTTGACACTACTTGGTTTTCCTTAATTCACTGTGAGATAAAATCAGTTTAACCTGTTTTATTTTCTTGAAGCATATCATACTGAAGACAAAATGGTTTACATGAAGTCTTCACTTTGTTTATACTGTATATGCTTTATTAAATACTATTTTTTAACAGTCAGTTGATTTTTTTTTTTTTACCTAGGGATAGGGAACCTCATTTTTACTTGGAGCGTATCTGAATGTACAAAGCATTTCCTGAACATGAATAAAGGTCTTAATTTGGCTGTTATACCTTCCTGCCTTTTACAGGACTGAAAGATCTTGCCAAATGTTTTAGGTTTGGGCTGTTTGTTTTGTGTTCATTTCCTTGTTCTTGTATTTTGTGAGGTTGACTGGATTGTGATTGCAGGGTTGTACCTGAGGGAGAAAAATTGACCTTCTGCATCCATCTTTTGTATTTGCTGTAAATAAAATGTTTGGGTAAGTAGACTCCAGTTGATCCAGAAATAAACCAGAAAGCAGGCTTTATTGCTTAAGATCCCATGCTGGGTTTGTTTCACTTCAAGTCTATTTGTGGTGATACACAGCTACCATTGCTGTCACAAGGATTGTGTGTGTTTGCATTTGGATGAGCCTCTATATGTCCTCTGTCAGTTCAGCCTGCATTGCTGCTGTGCTTTTAACAGTGCAAGCACTGGAGCTATGGTGTTACAACTTCTCTCTGTGCAGACCCAGTTCTTTTATAAACTTTAGCAACTTCTCTGTACAAGACATTTTTCTTTGTTTTCTTGATTTGAGCTCTTGCAAAACACAGAATCTTTATATGCTTTCTATTTCCATTCATTGTGCTGCAGTGCCAGGACATACAAGTTGTTGGGGTTTTTGGCATATCAAACAAAGAGTTCAATATTACCTAGAATGGAATACAGCAGTATTTCATATTTGTTTTCCTTAATTTAAAGTCATCTTTTGATTCATGTTTCTTCATGAAGCTCATCTTGTCACAGTCCTGTGTTTCTGCTTATTGGATTGCAAATCCCACGCTGGAGGCCTAGCCAAGAGTTGGAGGAAAAGAAATTAATGTGACTGCTAAAATAAACCTTTCCAACTGTGCTGGGAGCATGGTGACGATTCATTTGCATTACAGTTACGACTGGACTTAATGCTGAGGAGCATAGTCCATGATAGCCTTTTGTTATTTATCTTTAGGGTGTTTCTTGTCCAGCTGTTTGCAGTTTCTTACTTCCCTTCAGCATTCCTTCTTTTCATTTGATTTATCTGTTCATTGTGAAATGATTATTCTTATTCAAGAGATGAAACATGTTTTAAGAATGCTGGGATTCTGTTTGGGCTATACATTCTTTGTTTTGCATGGAGGGGTTTTTTTTGGTTCACTTGTCTGAATGTTTGGGAAAATCAGTGCTGACTTGAACTTTTGTATCATTTATTTTGTACAACTTTTAATGGCTGGGGTTTTATCCATTCATTTGAATTAACCCCTGATTCCCTTCTGGGTTGTGTAGCTTAGAATTTTTATGAAGAAACCATGATAGGGAAGGGCAATTGCAATCTGGCAGTGGAAGAAACAAACAGAATTTATATTACCCGAGGAATTTTGGTCTGGTGTAGGAAAAGTGGGTCTGGTAAATATCCTTGTTTGCTCATTTCCCCAAATCTGATACCTGTTTTTTGGCCAAGTGTTTGTATTTTTTCTTGGTCCAGTCAAACAGGTGAGTAAATCTTCAAGTACTGATTTGCAGAAGCAGCATGGTATATGCAGTATCAGCACTTGTGCAACGACTAATGTACAGCACCAGGGAAGGCAAGTTTCCAAGGAATGAGAGGAGAAAAAGGTTGGCTTTGCAACTAAGGGGAAAACTGTTAATGAAAAGTTATGTCTTTCCTCCCAAATGCTTTTCATGAGTGAGTGTCAGTGCCATTGATAAAGGATGTCACAACTATCACTGATCTTTATAAAATCATATCTGAGAAAGAGAGAGAGAGATTCACTGTCTTGCTCAGTTAAGGGGAAAATTCATTAGCCTACATTGCTTCTCAATAGGAATGGCTCAGCAAAGGCCTGTGAACAAGATGGGTGTAGTGTTCATTTGCTGTTTACAGCTTTGAAGAAGTTGATTGAAGATACGGAACTGCAAGCTGTTTCTTTGCTCTCAGTTCTAATTCTGTCTTCTTGACTGAAAACTCCTATAATCCCTTGTGCACGTGTAACCATTTAGGGACTTTTGTGCACAAAAGCTGAATCAGTGAAATATTCTGTGCTAAAGGTGGGCTGGGACTAAGTACAGATGTCCTCGAAGGTATTTGTTGTACCCATGATGCTGTATGCACTTTGCTTGAGAAATGGGGGATGGTGATGGGGCAGTGAATAGACAAAAAAAGGATGCATAACTTTGTAAAGTGCATTCTTGAGTTGCTTCCAGTTTGCACTTGTTTCATAAGATCTCCATCTCTCTGGAAATGTGAAGATAGCTGTTGCTTAGTTGTACAGAATGGATAAGCATTGTGCATTGAGTAGTTGTCTGTCCCACAAGCATCTACAGGTACCATAAATCTGTATCGATGAGAGTGGGGACTGTGTGTTTATTTATTCCTGGCAGCAGTTTTGAGACACTTTTGAAACAAGCTGAAGGAACTGCATTGCATGAAACCTGGGTTAGTCTTCGGGATCAGTTTAAGGATCTTTAAATGTTTCTTCTTTAAAGAATACTTGAAAATGCAAACAATCCCACACTGTTAACAGAAGCCCTGTGAGGGCAAAAGAGAGCAGAAGTGTAGTGAAAATACATATTTTTCTTCCTCACACAGTTTATTTGCCGTGCAGCCTTACTTTGTCTTAAGTAGGTAGCTGTGTAGACTTCTCTTACAGTAACAGATCCAGGGCGGGTAACTGATTTAAAACTCTATTCAGATGGAAACAAGACATAGACCTTGAACTGAGAAAACTTGTGTTCTTCATAATAATTCATCAATTAACGTCTGCAAAGCAAAGCAAACTCAAAAAAACCCTTATCAAGGTAGATGCTGTAATGAAGCAAATATATTAGGTGAAAGTGTGTTCACATGTATGGCACGTCGAGTCTGGTGCACTTACAGAACTGCTGATACCCTCCTGTGCAGGTTCGAAGGAGGCCTAAGCTGCAGTGGGCTGTTAGTAGTTGGATCTACTTGTTTGGTATGTGTTTATATAGCACTGATCGTCTAAATCTCTTTGTGGAAAATGGGAAATAATGTGTTGGCCAGAAAGTAATATTCAAAAACCTACTACAAGAAAATCATCAGGAATTTTTTACATGTCTAATTACTTTAATCAAATATGGATATGGAGTATAAATAGCATTTGAAAAATTAGCGTGTCTGTGGAATGATTAATTCTTTCTGTAAAACACCCGTTACACTGTTCTTTTCCAAAATCTGGTGTTAAGATGTTTTAGTTTGCTCTAACAAATATTGAAATATAACAGAAATGCAATCTAGGAATAAATACACCTTCCAACACAGTTGTTCATGATCATGCTTTGCTGTAGTCTGTAAACGGAATTGAGGTGGGGATGAAAGGGGACCGTGGAGTTTTTTTAAGATAAAATTTGCTCTAAGAGCATTTCAGCATTCCCTTTCTCACATTACAATCCTGAAAGGACTGTTTTGTTACTGATGAGGGTGTGGCAAACAACAGAAGGTGAGAATGTGAGACTGAGGGTGGAGAGAAACAGGATTGGATTTTTTTTAATAGGCATTATTGGAGAGATATATTCTCAAACTACACTTCTGAAGATTTTTTAAGGATCTGTGTAAAACAGGACTGTGTCATTTTTAAACTGTGGTGATCCATATTGAATCATTCTGTGTTGTGGGGTATTTTAGGACTGACTGACTTGTGTACCCCAGTACAGAACACTGTCAATCTCATCGTTTTGTGTTGGTGTTTTTACAAATGCATTGTGTCCAAATGAAAGGTTGAATTACCTGCTTTTTTATTTTCTCCCCTCTAGGAGGGAATTTAAAACATCTCTGGGAGCTGTGAATTTGTGAGGGAGCCTGACTGCTGCTGCCTATTTATTTTCTGTTCTTTTCTTGATGATTGATTATGCTGCTGACCTCACGACTTGAGTTTGGCCTCTTCTAAATAACTAATAAGGAGCATTCTGTCAAGTTGAGATTTAGATGAGGGGGAATGAAGATGGATTTCGAATCAAGCTTAGTTGACTTAACATTATTCCAAGAAAATCAGCCTCTTGGGATTTCTTGGCATCACTTTTATATAGCTTCAAGACACTGTACATTTATCAGAACTGCAAAAGAAAGCAGACATCACTTAAGGTACAGAAGCTAAGACTGTTCTAACTGAAGAGCGTCTTTATTCCAGATAGCGTTGAAAACAGCGAAAAGACAAGGCTAAACATGGTAAGAATGATAACAAGTATTTGTTGGACAAAGCTGTCTTTATAGTGTTAGTGAATGTGGAAAGCCATCTGCTGAAACCTCGTGGCTGAAAACAGATTTTAATTAAGTAGTGCATCTTTAATGCTTAAAGTTTTTACAGAGGGTAAGGTAGCCTGGGAGGAAAACAGAAACTGTCTGAGTAGACAGGGATCAGGTTAGAAAAGCCAAAGCCCTGATAGTGTTAAATCTGGCTGGGGACATCAAGGGTAACATGAAAATCTTCTACAGGTATATTGCTGATAAGAGGAAGAATAGGGAAAATGTGAGCCTTGTTTGGAAGGAAATGTGAGACTTCATTACCCGGGATATGGGAAAGTCTGAGGTACTCAATGGCTTTCTTGCTTCAGTCTCCTGACTAGCAAGTGCTTCTACCACACTGCCCAAGTTGCAGAAGGCAACCCCTGTCACCCTGTTCTTAAGGCACAGCAAGACACCTTGTGGCCCTCTTAGCAGATACCTCGTTTTCAGTGCCATCAGTCAGTTCTGTCTTTTAAAGACATTTTAGTTTTTCCTTTTTCACTGGTATTCTGACTAACAGTAGCTATTTAGCAGATTACTGTGTCTTGGGCTTATTAGCTTTTTGAAGTGTGCTGTAACAGGTAAATTTGTTTTCAGTGCTTAGTAGATAATGTGCACTTTCTTGCAGTTTCTGTGTCTACAAATTCCCTAATAACCTCCTTCACCAGTTGTTTGGGATTCCCCCCCCCCCCCCCTTCCCCCGCTAAAATCTTCCTTGGTTAATTCCTTGTTACACAGCATGCTTTAGTAGAGCAAATGAAGAGCAATAATGTTTTGCTGCTCCTATAAGACAAATGCAGCTTGCATCTTCTGTTGTGTCATGACCACTTACCTGAGCAAACACAGTAATTGCAGTGATTTCCTAAATGTGTCTTTTGGCTTCTCAGTACTCAAGTCCTTGTTTTTCTTTTGTTCACGTTGTTTAGTACTACTAGGCATCTTTGGTCCAGGGCATCTGTCACTTTCCAAATGTGATAACAGTTCTCCTGAGCCATGAATCTGGGAGGATTATGTTAACAGCCAGGTTAACACTCCAGCTGAGAGTCAGAGCTTAGTGGTATGGATGCCATCTGTCTCTGCTGGTTGGCCTCAGTGCCATGTAAAGATTCTGGGCATATTTGGTTTGTTACATTAGGCATAGCCTCCTATGTCCATTTTCCTGTCTTGTCAACTGAGTCTTGTAGACGTACATGGAGCCTGTAAGAAGGCAAGCAGATAATGTTGTCTAATGAGCACATTAGATATATTTTTAACACAGTATTCATGTGCTGTCAATATGAAACACCGGAAGGCACTGGCAGTTCTTTAAGGAAATTCACTCAACACTTACAGTTGTATAAACAATTTACTGTTCAGTGCCATTTATTGAATAATTTTAAAAATGTAAAATTAAATAGCTTAAAACATTGCTTATTAAGTTAAGAACAATCCAGCTTTTTTAATGATCTTCTGAACTACTTAACCTACCAACAAATTGATTCATCCAATTGGTATTCAAGACTGATGCCCTCTGCACATACAAGTCTTGCTTTTAAGGGTACTTCAGCTCCTCTTCTCTTGCTTATGCTTTCGCTCTGCTTATAAGTAGTCTACTTCATACACAGAACCTCCACTCAAGGGGTTTACTGGCAACTGGCACAGGTAAAATAAGTGTTAGCCAATTAATTCAGTCAAAGGATGCCTTTTGTATGTTTGACTGTACTACAGTCATCTTTTCCTTTCCTTGCCTTCATGAAGGACATTTGTTTAGCCCTAACCTCTTCTGTGAAGCTTTCTATAAAGGAGCTAAAGGTTTTGGGCCTCCTGTGTTGGGTTTACTTGAGAATGTGGAGAGGAATGAGAGCTCGCATTATTTCTTGTAACAATAATGAGAGAATCTTTGGCTTACTCTATTCATCATAAAGAAAGCTTTTCTTTACTCAGACAAAGAAAAGAGAATGTAGCAGGTTGTTCACTGATCTGAGCATCTCAAGTTACAGCTAGTCTTTTTTTTGTATATTGTTTGTGCAGATCTTGGGATTGGGGTCCTTTGAAGCTGTCTCAAAAGTGCTTTCAAAGAGCGTACTAACACCTATTTAAGGTCCTGTATCTTTGACCTTCTTCCCATTGATATAGATAAGAACAGTTCAGAGGCACACAGAATAGTTATGAAAAAAATGGTAACATGCATTACAGCTTGAGGATTTGTAAGTCTTAGTAGAAGCACACTTTTACCTTACCTGTATCTGCTGTCCATTCCTGGTCATACCTCTGAACTTGCAATGATAAGCTGACCTAACTGTATTGAGCTGTCCTCTCTGAATACTCAGCTGTTTTGATATTTCTGACTACCCTGTGTTCACAATTTGTTCATGTAATATCAAAACAAAGCATGTGATGTTTTGTAAGACAAAAAACATTATCTCTTAGAATAACTTGAAATGCTGGTTTGAGGTAAACCTTCACTTGAGATACTGGCTTATTATTAAAACTATTACTAGTACTTGCTGTTCTTTCAAATATTTGGGTTGATACAGAACATTGCATGAAAAGTTCTTTCTTTCTATATTAAAGGACTTACTTTACTTGGGTTTGTTTCAAACAAAACAAAGGTTAATGGAAAAATACTTGATTCCATCTATCTGAGTTTGGTAATTAATTTGTGGGGGATGGCCTTTAAAGAGGCTGAGAAGAACTTGGAACATACCAGGGTAATAGTTCACTGGTTGGTTCTTTTGTTTCTGGATAGATTCTCATGAATACGTTTCCTTCTGACACAAATATTAACAAAATACATACAGGATTTAAACAGAGCTGATTATACGAAGACTACATTTTGACCACAAGCTATTGCTTATGCTCCATTTTGGGACTAGGGGTCTCTGAGGAGTAGATTTTAAGCTGTTTCCAACTCCAGCAGTAGTTGGATTTTGCTGTGAGTCTCTTGTCTGCTCAGGTTTTTCAGCTGTGTATTGGCATCTTTAAAGCACATATCTGGAAAGCTTTCATAACTCGACTCTGTATTCTGTATAAGACTTACTTCAGTGGTGTTGGGATACCTTTGCTGTGTGTGGAGGTGTAGGTAAATGTTGATGTGTGTGATTGTGACATGCATGCATAAATGTGAACCTGGCATTGAAAGGTTAAATTACACAGTGCATGGCAAAAAGCTCTTACCCTTATAAATCAGACTGAAGTCCAGAGTGCTAGCACAGTGTTTAGGGATGTAGTGTAGTCCAAATGGGCTTCTGCTGTGAAGGCTACATTCAGTGTAGCCTGGAAACATCAATAGACTAAAATCTGTTCTTGTGATGCAAACAAACCTGCTCCTATTTGACTCCCATTTTCACGACATCAGTACACTGTGTCCCTACCCTTTTGTCGCTCTCCAGCAGCTCTTGTCAGTAATGATATTTATATCTGACTTCACTGGCAGATAGTCTAGATTAGTGGACTTAATTGCTGACTGCTTAAGTCCATGACATGATGATGTTAATAACCAATATGGTCCAAATGCTTAATTACAGGTATTGTAACTCTAATTTCTGATGCATTTATCCATACTGCTGGTGCAGGGGTGCATCATCCATTGGAGATCCATGTGTTCCTGTTTATTATGTAATTGCTGTAGACACAGTGATTACTTAAAATACCTAATAGTCATTTTATATTTAAATAGCTATGTGTGTGTATAGTTTAGAGGGCATATTCATGCTAGATATAAAAAAATAGAAAAATACTGTTTAAATGGGCAGAAATGCATCTGGAATGTCAAAGTAAAAGCATAGATGTACTGGACCCTCCCCAGCCTTTGTCTGGATATGAGTTCATAGAAATGCTCTCTAAGATGAATACTAAATAATGGGAGTATATATTTGCCTCTTGGTGCAGTTTCTTATAATTGTCTATCATAACACTTAGTGGAGAGACACATACTTTGTGGGGTTTTTTCATTTTTTTGCAGCAATAGAAAAACATAAAATGCAATGACCTTTGCTGTAAACTCAGTACACTGTAAAATATGATAGAATATTTGTAATAATTTCTTGTACTGAGCAATATTTAGAATAAATAGCAGGAAGTAGAGCAAGGTACTGCATTTTAGAGCTGTGTGATAGTGGTTAAGGAGAAATACAACAAATTTGGTTCCTATTGATTTTGGAGCAAAGCTTATAATAGGAGAATTTACTCTGTAAGTAAACTTCAAGAAGTTTGGAAGTAAATTACTGTCAGCAAGCTGTTGTTTAAGCGCTGTTTTGCATAGGTGCATTTTGAACGGGACTTGGTAATGTGGTACTTAACACTGGCAGCTTTCTTCAAGCCTATTTATAGGATCAGTGATGTATTACTGTTGTTAGTATAGGTGAACATGTCCAGAAAGTTAAAACAGTTTAGTTGTGCATTGACCCCAATATTGTGTAGCTGTTCAAATCAATCTGATTGCAGTGGCCTTAAGTGCATGGCTGTGGAGAGCAAGCATGTCCCTTAGAGTGGTACATTCTGTCTTTGTTGTCTGTATTGTCCTTGATTCTCAGGCAGTTAGGCCGTTCACAGCTCGGCTACTGAATACCAGCACACAGACATGAGGTGTCTCCTAGGCAAAGGGAGGCTGGTGACAGTTTACTTTATTATGACTTGCTGTGTATTGTAGCAGCTCAGAAGCTGCTCATGTCCATGAGAGCTGACAACCTGACACTTGTTCGAAGCTGTGTCATTCCTGTGACTTGTGATTTGAAACCTGATTTTAAAATGGCCTTTCTATGCAGGCAAGGCTTGAGCAAGTTTGGAACCATTTAAGTTTGCTTTTGTGTTTAGCTGTGAGGCAAATTATAGCAGTAAAAGACACTTCATGTTGGAAGCCAAGGTTAACAGATTTGAATTTGTGTCATTATATGATTTATTCCCCTCTGATTATCAGTCATTACCCATTACAAGCATACTGTGTGACTTTCTGAGTTTAAAAATGTTTGGAAAATTATTCAGATATGATAATATAGTCTTTGTTTTGTGAGTATTTTAGTATGTAAGCAGTAAGTTAATGGTTTTGCAATGGTAGTTCTCTTAAGTTTTGATCCTTTGTACTTTAAGAGGTAGGCAGTTAAATGCCTCCCTGACAGATCTCAGAATCTCAGCAGGGTCAGCCCTGGTCAGTACTTGGATGGGAGACCTCCTGGGAATACCAGGGGCTGTAGGTTCTAGTCCTGAGGACTTCACTGTCACCGTCCAAACTCGCTCGGCCGTGGCAGATGAACCTCAGGAGTTAAAGGGTGGGGCCAGTTCTGTGCACGCTGTGCCTCACCTAAAAAATCCACTGTCCAGGCTGGAAGGGCACACCCACGTGGGGAGAGCCCTGCCCAAATCTTTGTGAAGCTGAGCCGTACATACTTTGAGAGGTGGAGAGTCATTTTCTTCCATGTAAATGAAGTAAAGATTACCAATACAGAAAAATAAAAATGTTTCTCTTTGAACCATGGTACCATGATGATAATCAAGCAATTTTACTAGGACACATTTAAGATGATAGCAAATAGGAAATCTTTATTCTCTTCAGGAGGGTTTTATCAAGACAGCTTCCTCTTGTGCAGTTTAGGCTAAGTCCTCTTGTTCAAAGGCAAGTAGTAGGTTAGTAGCCAGTGACAGGGTTACTTACTCCTGAAAGACTCAGGAGTGATTCTTATCTAGAGACCTCTGCTATATTGCATTTTCTGTATTGTTCTTGTCTCTGTAAGTGTTGCTCCTATTGAAGAGCTATGTGTGTCATATTTGTTCATAATTCTGTGAATGTAGAGGGTATGAAACAGGATGTAAACATTTCTCTGCAATAAGTGTTTGCAGTGAAACAAATAGCTCCTTTTTTGCATTAAACTGCCATCATTGTGGTTCTGGTTTTGAAATAAAGACTGCATTTGGTTGCATTTCTTCTTTTAAGTAAAAGCCAATCTAATCTTTAGATGATTTTAAGAAAAGAGAAGATACAAGTTTGAATTAAAAAATTTGAGTGGAAAGTTGTGTTCTCTAGAACAGGTAGAATAATCCAAGGTAAGGACTCTGGAATACTCTGATAAGGCACACTGTAGTTTAAAGATGTTTGTCTTCTTGTTTCTTTTGTAAAAAGTAAGTTCTGTCTCGATTACAAGAATATAACACTTTCTTTGCTAGTATTTTCACTTATTCAGAGAGATTAATATTATTGATTTCCTGAAAAGTTATATTGGAACATGACTTCTTAAAGAAGATCAGAACTGTGTTTGTCTCCAGTGTATTATGTGATTGATACATGAGATATATAAAGCTATTTCCTTGATCACATACTCTCAGATGAATTTCTTTGCAGTGTAAGCTATTATTTCCAGATTTTTGTAGCAGACAAAAAAATCTGTGCTAGCTGAAAAGTAGGACTCATTAATCCCTACCCTCAGGGTTCACTTTGAAGACTGTTTGTTTTAGTTTTTAGCTTCCATAAGTGAAAAGCAAATACATAGATTTGTTGCTAGTAGTGTAGGAGAAAAGAGCTGTAATTTCCAAGTACTTATCCAGGTACAGAGTGAGATTCAGTAATCTGTTTTCCCTTCAGGTTCATTTTTGCTGATTCTGTTTCTGCTGAAGACAATGATAGCATGTAATGTAATGCACTGAGTTTTTAGAACAATAGTTGAACATCTTACATGATGTTCTCAAAAAGGTGCCTCTCTTTGTGGCACTGTTCTCAAAGAACCTGCCTGTCTGTGAGCAGTGAAGTTCAAGGAGAGGAGGAGTTGTGTTAGATCAGTGTCCATTGCCTATGGCACTATTGTTTGTGGTGAGGTCGCGATGTCAGGTGCTCCCTTAAGGGAGCACATGGGTAATAGAACACAGGATATTATGCTCGAGTTTCAGCTGGTGGCATCTTCTGGAGAAGATTGTGTTGAAGCTGCCTTGGGATGCTCTGGATGGATTATATTCTGTCCATGGGGAATTTTCAGTAAAATATGTCGCTGTATTGCCTATTGGAGAAGGCAGGAAATGTTGTGAACCTTTTAAAAAAGATGAGTGATACATTTACAAGCCAAATATAGCCCTCTATTTTACCTTCTTACTACATATTTGGGTACAATTTTTTATTTTCCAAAGTGTGCATGCTAGCTGACTATTGCTTACTCTTAAGCTAAACAAAGTAACCTTTGTATTTAATATAAAATACAGCATTTCTAGAACTGTTCTAGAGTATAAAGTTGTTCTAAAATAGAAATAATAATTACATCAAAAGTACTTGTTCAAACTTTCATATTGGCTAAGTTCCCTACCTTCCCAGGTGAATAGGAAACCAAAAATGCAGTCTGCATTTAGTCCTGTGCAATATGCATTCCAGACTTTGGCTGCTTTGGTGTGTAACTGAGCTACAGTGTGACTGTGCTTTCTTGTCTGAACACATGTGTAATTGAAACACCTACATCCAGGCTGTAAATTGGGATTTTTTTGTTTGCATCAAGGTTAATTCCTGAGTTTGCTGAAAGCCTAATGCTTTTATAATGATTGTGATCAGGGCTAAATGCACTCAACGAGGCTGAACATTTTCATTTAGATGACTTGTCTTTGCTTATTCATCAGAAATGATGAACATGAGGGTGACAGAGCACTGGAACAGGTTGCCCAGAGAGATTGTGGAGTCTGCTTCCCTGGAGATGTTCAAAAGTAGTCTGGACACAATCCTGAGTAATGTGCTCTAGGAGACCCTGCTTGAGCAGGGAGGTTGGACTAGTTGACCTCCAGTGGTCCCTTCCAACCTTAACTATTCTGTGAAATTAAATGGTAAAGTGATTTGTTCATTGCTATAGAATATAAAGCATGTTTAGAGAGTGCTCAGATTGCAGGAGTGTCTAAAAAAATATCTTCAAACTTCATTTTACTTCCTTCTGTCAATTTTAATCTGTTCATTTGGTCTTACTCAGTATACCAGTTGTTTAACATCTTTGCTGCTTCTTTGAATTTCACTGGCCTCTGGGTAGTCCGTGTTTCTATCTTCTTACATCTTTGAGGGCCTGCCTTTGGTACCATGTTAAAAGCAAAGGAACAAGTCTGTGTCTTCAACAGATAATAAAATTCAGCTCACTTCCTCCAGCTAAATTTAAAACTGTGTTGTGATTTATGTGTAATATTATAAAGCCAAGGTAGTGATGTTTAGAAGTCTTGGGGATTGGGGAATATGAGACTTAATGAAATAGCTGCTCATGGCAGTTTATAACTTGGAGTATGCATAAAACTGCTTTCATACCATAGCAGTGAAAGAGGGCTGATACGATTTTCAGAATCCTGATTTTTAGATTTTCAGGAGAGAGCTAGAGAGAGAGGAGTCTGCTCAGCTCACATCAGCAGGCATGTCAGAGACTCCAAATGAAAACATAGGTGAACGCAGGGAATGGAGGAGAAGGTGGACTCTGAGCTGCTTGCAGAGGGAAGTGAGATTTAACAAATCTTAACAAGTTCTTAAAACCCACCAAAATGTGTGAACGTTATCCTTGTCTAGTTGGTTCCAGTTGTCTGCACAGAGCTAGACTAAATCTGTTTGCATGAGTTTCACGTGGTGGTTGCGAGTTTTAGTCCTTCCCTTGGATTTCTCTCTTGGCCACTGTCAGAACAGGGTACTATCAAGCTGGATCTCTGACCTCATGCTGTTGAATTTGTTTGAGTATAGAGAATCAAGCATAACAAAATCAGTAGTTCTTAACTGGAGACTGACACAGATGTATTAAAGTTACTGTTTTCACATAAGTGTGTTGTGGAGTCTGCTGTAGCTATTTCAGTGGAGTTACTAGGAATGCTATGTACTGAAATTATGAGGTAATTAGAAGTCAATTTCTTTAAATGTATGTTTTAGCGCCTGATTATCTCTTGAATTTGTGTTGAAGGCATAAAATGTATGTATATTATTCTAATTTTCCCCTTCTCAGATTGCATTTCTTCTAATTGTTTTAAATCTTGAATAAAATAAAACCTTAGTGGTTCTAGGCAGTTTGCATGACAAAAATCAAGGGCCGTAAATTCCATGTGCCATGTTGTTTCATTATGAAGGATGGAGATAAGGCCAGAAATAAAAATCATTATTAATATTTTGTCTGTTGGATTTTGTGATACCATCACTCATATGCTTAGAAGGTAAGATAGACAACTCTTTGTTCTAGATTAGGTCTTATATTTTGTTATGGTTTTCTTTTTGGTGTAGCAAGAAGTCTGACTTGTTTACTCTTTGGGAAGAGGTTAGAAGGATTTGTTTAGCAAATATCACAGGAGTGTATTAAATATGTTTTAAGCTTTGAAAAACAAAGAGTGAAAAACTTGAGGGCGAAAAAAGTATTAATGAAAGGTGCAAGACTGTGTATGTTGGTGGATTCCAAATGATGTTGAGCAATGAAATTCCATAAACGGTGTCTGTGCTTATGGTGGAATAAGCATTTTGTAAGCCTGGTGTTTAAGACCCATGTTTGGGTAGTGTTTGTAAAGGCACAGTGCAGAATATGTATCATGGAGGGGATGAATTACTGTGAAAAGGTACATTTTATTAATTGTGTTGGGTTTTTTTCTATCCTAAATTAGTTTTACTGGTGGCATCTTCTTTTATCTCCAAGCAGGTTCTGCTTCAAATTGTAAAATCCTCTTAAAGCTGAAGAGTTAAAAGGGACTTATAACACATAGACTATAAAACAAAGAGGGTATATTGTATAATAGTGGATTGGTTACTGTGTCTTGAAGATTGCAAGCAGGAATTATGTGAATGTTCTTAAATGTGAATTAGGGGAGATTATTTTTCAATTATTTCTCCTCACTAATTCTCTGAGTAATTCATCATGTGAATTATATGCTACCTCTGAAATACAACTACTAACTGTTTAATCAAAAACTTATGTCACTTGGGGCTTCTTGAAGAAAAATGACTTCTGGTATTACTTATGGTACTTCCTATGGAGATGCTTTTGAAAATTCTTGGCTTCAGTGAAGTAACTCAGGTGTAAAAGTTTCTCAAAAGACCAGACAGTTGTAGTTCTAAATGAGATCATGTATGATGGGATCTGTTCTGAAATGTGTTGACTTTTTCTCTCCTTCTTGCCTTGTGATTAGAAGAGGGGTTTTGGTTAATGTGTGATTCTCATAACATCAGATCTGAGCCTCTCACAAGGATTTGCTCTTTTCCTATGTTGCTGTAGTGATGAAAACTCATCTCTTTTATGGATAATATTTCTTTAATTGCAAGAGTTTCCAATAGTTCAATCAGTCATGCTGATGATCTTTGTATTAATTCCAACTTTCTTAAGGACTAGTTAACATTCCTTACTTTTGTTATCTGCATAAAGTATCCTGTTGATTTTTCTTCTAGGCTATTTACTTTCTAGAAGAGAGGGTCAAGCAGGATCCCCTGAAAAGCCATTATCTGATCTGGGTCGTCTCTCATATTTGGCTTACTGGAAAAGTGTCATATTGGAATACCTGAACTGCCACCATGAAAAGCAAATCAGCATCAAAGGAATGAGCCGAGCTACTGGAATGTGTCCACATGATATTGCCACAACCCTGCAGCAACATAGCATGATAGATAAAAGAGAAGATAGGTCAGTAAATCTTGTAAAAGAAAAAAAAATTAAGAATACTTAGAGAAAACATTTTCTACTTACAAACCAGTTGATATGAAAAAATGTCTGTGTGAAAGCCTGACATGAAAATGAGTGATAACTGTCTTACTGAAGAAGTCAGTACAGATGGGTCTTATTAAATGGGACTTTCTTATATATAAGGAGTTTTTCTTCCTGGTGATTTTTCAGATCCTCTTTCATGTTAATGGTTATTAAAAGTATGTGGCCAGCTCAAAACGTTTTCAGTTAAGCATTTTGTTTCCTTCAGTATAATCTTCCCTAAGTGCAGTTCTTGACTCTTGCTGTGCAAATATTTTGCTTTAAATACCAGTAAGTGAAAAATTTGGGGTTGTGGGTGGCAGTCTCTTTCCACACCCCCTTTTTCCATCATCACTGAATTTATGTAAACTGTGGGATCACACTTGCTGTACATGAAGTCTTCCTGCTCAAGGTACTGGTATTGCAAGTTTCTGTTTAATGTTACAATTAGTGTTGAAAATCAGTGCACTGAGAAGGTGAGTTCCTGTTTTGTGATTGTCTTATTTCTTAATGATCTTGATGAATATTTTAGATTGTAAGTGGGTTCTTGTCCTTGTTTGGGCTGTTTTTTTCCATAAAATGTCTTAAACGACTTTCAGTGGTATTTGTGTTTCTGGTGAGCTTCTTAATTCTTTCTGGATATTCCAATCATAGAAACTTCATAATTAAGCAAAGCTGCCAACACTGGGTTGCCAAAAAATAAAATCAGGAAAAGCTCAGCCTCAGTAACTTTTATGTGCACAAGCAGTAGTATTCAAAACTAGTAAATTTTGAACTAGAAAGAATGCAAGTCTTCAAAAAGGAGATTGTCTTACAGGATGTTGTGATGACAGTAGTAAGAGGAGTGCTGTCATTGCATTAAAACCTCAGCTTTCTGGAGTACTTAGTTATGGACAACCTGAGGACAAATGTATTTTAAGGGAGAATAAAATACCTATTATCACTTACATGCAGCTTCTGTCCTGTCATGAGTTATTACAGGGTCTGAATACTGACACCCAATTACGAAATAGCACCTTTTCATTCATAGAAGTAAAAATACTTTATGAAAAAGTTCAGATAGTCTCTTTTCGCAGGTACTAAAGCTTAGACAGGGACATCAGCTGACCTGGCTAGGAATATCCAGAAGGTCACTAACTGAGACAGGAAGAAAAATTACATCTTTTAAATTCCTGTCAAAACACTTACCTTGGGAATTGGGTATGGCTTCTTAGTGGTTCTTAATTCTGTTAATTTTTCTTGTATATAGTGAAGTTTGTCATAATTCTGTGAAAAGGGTTCACCTGGATCTGAATTTTTTTTAAACTTCTTGTCAGTGAAAAACAATGTTATTACTTAATCAACCTGATTTTTACAGCACTTGAAATTCTTTCTATTGTTTTGAATTGTATAGTTCTTTGTAACAGGGGAGATGGTAGGATATATGCTAGTATATTAGCATACTGTGCTATTTTATTAGTCTTTACCTACTTTTGATATGCCACTTCACAGTAATTGGAACTTGTTTGGTACTGCATTACCACAGGACTGAAGTACATTTTTATGCTTCGTTAGAAAACCTATATTTCTGACTTGCTTTCTTGTCCTATTAGCTTACATCTTCAGTTGCAATATTACGGTTTTCTCACTCTTGACGTGATGATCCACAGTGTTTTCTATCTATACTTGCATGTAATACTAAAATTGGAGGTTGTTCTGGCAGTGACACAAGTGCCAACACTAAACCTCTTGAATAGATTTAGAGTAGTCGCCTGTAAAACCTTTACTTTCCTCTCTGTTGCTGTAGTGATGTTTAATATTGGGCTTTCACTTCACAAACTGTTGTTTCCTCACTTCCTCTAGAAACAGTCCCTAGTGTAAGCATGCTGTGGCTGTGTTTCAGCTGGTATTTGTAGTTTGATGTATCCATTGATTTACCCGTCTGTTTTCACAGGTGGTTGTGCAAAAGGATTTAAACTGTAGAAAGGCTGTTTGGGTGATCACTTTCTAAATTAAATTGTTATTTATTTGATTGTAGATTTGTAATTATTAGAAGGGAAAAGCTGATTTCAAGTCATATGGAGAAGCTGAAAGCGAATCCACGTATCAATGAAGTAGATCCTGAAAGCTTGAGATGGACTCCTTTGTTAGTTTCTAATGCCGCAGTTTCTGAAGAAGAGAGAGAAGCAGAAAAGGAGGTAATATCAGAGACTTCTGAATTTCTCTTCCTTTGGATTTCATAATTCTGAATATTCAACTTCAGGCTGGCTTAAATAGAGCAGTTTTAACTTTGACCACTGCTTAGTGGTAGAGGGTGCTTGTCGGGGTAAAGGAGATTTCCGGTGGTCAGGTGAGGCAGAGACAACTCAGGCTGCAGTCTGATCAGAAGGCTACACTGAAGGCAAAGGACTTTATTTTTAGTTACAGCTGCACTTTTATCTACTCTTGTATATAACATACCAGCACACTATTGGTTAGTTAGTTCACCTAAGATACATGGAAACATTTCAGTGGTTACAAGGTATCACACACTCAACTGGTGGTTCTCCGGTCCTTAAGGATACATTCATCAATTACCTCAGACGTTAGGAGAGCCACACACACACTCTCATCCCTACAGGTACTGATACTGTAATGCAGAATTTTTGAAAGCGCTGCAGCAGGACATGGTAATTTTGGGGGGGTTGAATATGAAAACTTAAAACACAAATCACTTGTCTTGGAGCTGTATTTATCACTCTTGAGGTAGTCAAAGAGCATGTAATCAGATCAAATTTGGTGCAGAGCTCAGGGGCTGCACTGTCAATCGATTCTTTGTGTTCTCAACTTGCTCAAAGTGATCCAGTCAGTGGGCATGTAATGTAGTGCTGAAGGACTTAAATCAATTCGCTGCATCATTAATAGTGCTAAATATCCCATGAAATGCAATCTTCCTTGGTTTGTTATCTGTTAACTGTTGTATAGTTGCTACTAGATGATTCAGCTGAAATGTTGTTGCTAGGTTAGCTGGCAGTGCTAATCAAGGTTGACTTACTTTAAGTATTTAGCTGAACGCAAAGGATATGGTGAAGTAAATGCTGTTTCAGTGACCTGCTCTTTTAACCTCAACCCTTCAGGCTGAGCGTCTTATGGAACAAGCTAGCTGCTGGGAAAAGGAAGAGCAAGAAATATTCTCCACAAGAACTAATAGTAGGCAATCACCTGCAAAAGTACAATCTAAAAATAAATATTTGCGATCTCCAGAAAGTTTGGCAGTGGTGGGGGAGCGAGGGCAATCCACAGAACAATCTAAAGAAAGCAGTGAGGAGGATGGCGGGGATGAGAATCAACAGAGTTCGCCTCCCCGGCTGACAAAGCCACAGTCACTGGCCATAAAAAGAAAGGTGTGTTACCTCAATGGTTTGATTTAGTCATTTGTCTCTGCTTTCAATCAAATGGTGATAATTGAAATAACAATCTCATTTTTTACAAACATTAATTAGACTGTTTTAATCCTTTCTGTTATTTGGATACTTAACAACTCCTCTCTTCTCTTTTTTCTCCTCCATTCAGTCTTTTATATTTGGATTTTTCATGGACCTATGAAGTAGTAGTGACACAAAACCCCCAGAATTTCCTGTTAATTTTTAAACTAGTGATTGCCCTCTGCTGTTTGGCATTGGTATTGGTTCAATATTTGAAGGGGGTGTTTTTTTGTATTAGGATGGAGTCCTGCTTATGGGGTTGTCTTTTTATTGTTTTTAGTATAGGAACTCCTAAAAGGGGAATACTGTTTTTCAAAAGGAATGCTGTTTTAAAAAAAAAGGCGGCGGGGGGTGTGTGTTTACCTACCCATATTCTAATTTACCGGAGATTTACATATTAAATTCTGGTTACTGCTATGCTTGATAATTCTTTATTTCTTTGAAAAGTCAACTCTGAGTGGCTTAAATTAGTAAACATAAGAATCCCAAAATTCTCACCTCAGCCTATGTGTTTAGGTGTTTCAGGTGAGAATTGGAAAATTGGAGTGTCTCTTTGGTTATATTTCAAATGAGCAAACTTGAAAATAACTATGAATCTCTAAGAATGTGTAATAGGAAAAAAATCTTGAACAGTTTTTTCTGTATAGCAGCCAACTGTAGCATTCTTGACATCCACAACATTGTTGTTATCTATGTACCTACTTATTTATAAAAATAGTAGAAACCCAAAATGTAGAAGAATAAACTTTGATACTTGTGAAGGTTGTTGGGGAATTACAAACCTAGAGAGGAAAAATGTATAAGTACAATTTATGTAATAGTGCTAGGAATATTATTTGACAGAAGAAAGCAAAAGGCACTTCAATATGAAGAAAATTCTAATCATAATTTTCACTTCAAGAGCGGTTTGGTTACATGAATACATACC
Organism: Pithys albifrons albifrons; assembly: GCF_047495875.1. Lineage (NCBI taxonomy): Eukaryota > Metazoa > Chordata > Aves > Passeriformes > Thamnophilidae > Pithys > Pithys albifrons. The sequence goes on from NC_092466.1 coordinate 22,991,198, forward strand.
TGTTTTAAGTGTTTAGACATTTTACTTCTAGATTCTGTGTACATTTGAATTTGATGCAATGTAAAGTGTTCTTTGAATGAGTAAATAGATTATTGTAAACTCACTCTACAAAAATCTGTCCAGAATCAGCTAACAAATGGGAATGTAGGAAGAGTGATATTTGTGGAATTATTTTTCAGAGACCTTTCATACTGAAAAAGAAAAGAGGCCGTAAACGCAGAAGGATAAATAGCAGTGTTACAACAGAGACAATTTCTGAAACAACAGAGGTGTTGAATGAGCCATTTGATAATTCCGACGAAGAGCGTCCCATGCCACAGCTGGAACCCACCTGCGAGATGGACGGGGAAGATGATGACTTGAAACCTGTGATTAGAAAAGCTTTTGAGTGTCAACCTGGGCAGCAGAAACAGGAGGAGGAAGAAGAGCAGAACAAGGAGGAGAAAGATATTCGTTGTTACAAGAGTGATGAAACTGGCACAGGTAAACTCTAAAATGGTCTTGTATCTTCAGAAAATTAATTTTGGTGGGTGGATTTCAAAGGAAGTATTTATTTTTGTCATAACTCCGGACATTTTTATTTACCCATTTTGGTCTTAAAGTCTTACGGTCTTAAAAATGCTTTCTGCATTAAACTCACATAGTTTATTATAATTCAGAATTCAGTGGTAGCTTCAGATCTTTAGTTTTGTTTTTTATTGTGTTTACTTATGTTATTCCTGACCCATTAATATTATAATCTGCTTTTTGCATTCAGGAAACAAATGTTTTCCAGTCTGAGGCATTGCAGTTCTTGTCATATTGTCTAAAACAACATTTTTGTGCCTACAACAGAGCCTTTCATACTCAGCAGAGCAAAGAGTGGAATATTGTCTAATATAGTATTTGTATCCCTTGTAAAGGATATAAGCAAAAATTAAGATTTGATTTACACAGCTGTCTTTTTCTTCAGCATTATTGGTAATTCAGTGAAAGGTTTGTTGCTTCTGTGGCACAGTATATCCTCAGCACCAGGGTCCCTATTTTTTTCTCCACAAAAGAGATGGAGAAACTGTGTTCTTTCAAAGCTGCTTATATAGTTTGATTTCAAGGATGTTTCCTGTCAGAAAAGCTAATGGATGGGTAGTGAGACTACTAATGAGCTGTTCTGAGTGTATACTCATGCCTTGACCTCCTGGCTCTTTAAATTATGCTTATAAATTTTAATTCCAGAATGAATGACTAGATTTTCTGGTCTCTGTATTTCCTCTAAGAAGGTACTACTGCGGTATATTTCCATTTACATGGGAAGTTTCAGCTTTGTGATCCTCAGTTGAGGGATCATGTGCTGATTCTATTTTAAACAGCTTTTATGTGACTAGAGCAACTATGTTGGTGCTGTTACAAACCTGTGCACAGGTACCTTAGAATATTAGCACTGTCCATGCTCCTCAACAGAAGTTAATTTAAACTGATGGAAGCAAGTTCTGAGTGTTCTAGCAATGTCCCGTTGGTCAGGTTTGCACTGTTTCAAGTAGGCTGATGTTGTGTATTTGCCCATGGACCATGTCATCACATTGCTATAGCAATAAAGGAGTATTGCTGAAGCCATTACACTCCCAGGTACAGCATGTTGTATCTTGGTAATTCTCCCTTTTTTTCTGGTGTATATGTAAGTGGTATCTGGGGAGAAAGGAAAGGGGCAAGTGTGTTCAGGTACTTTTTTTGTAGTCAATGGATTAATTTAGTATTCTTATGCACTGTTTAATTTCAATTATCTTTTGCCATCTATCATCTATTGTGAGCTGTGTCATGATATGTTGCCCATGTGAAGATACTGTGATGAACCACTTTTTTAGGTGTTGGTACTAAAGCGTGATTAGATTATAGCTTGTCTTGCAGAATAGTCAAACAAGAAACTCCAGACTCTCATGTTATTACTGTCAAAAAACATAAATATGCATTAAATCAGTGTGTGTGAAGTGATGGCATACTTGTATTCTAAAACCAAAGGTTGAAAATCAAATATTTGGACAATATTTGCTTCATTTTACATGTCATTTAAATCTCTGGACAACTTCTAGTGCATAAATGGTGGTTTAGATAGTCACTGTTAAAAGGCCACCAAACAATAACATGTCTGAGTAAGCATTTGAACTATAGATACTGTGTCATTATATTGTGGTTTGAGATCTGTTTATAGCTCTTGTTTCATGGTTTCTTAATACATTTTGATTTTTTAAATTACTTTTGGGTTTATATTTTAAAATATTGATTAGTTTGTGCAAGCTAAGACTTTTTTTTTTCTCTGTTGCCTCCCAAAGATAATACAGAGGATGTAGCTGTGTTGGAAGAAAGCACTAAAGACAATCTTGAACCTTTAAAGAGTAAGCAGAGTTGGCCCAAAGGAGTTAAGCGTGGTCCATCTAAATGGAGACAAAGCAAAGAAAGGAAACCTGGCTTTAAGCTTAATTTATACACTCCACCTGAGACTCCTCTGGAGCCTGACTATCAGGTGCTGGTGGAAGAACAAAAGGAAGCAGCTGAAGACAAGCCCTGCTCAGTTCCTGCTGTTACAGAGGAAGCTGTTAAAGAACCTGTTGAAGTTTTGCCACCACCAGATGATGAGGTGAAAGAGGTAGAACCTGAACCTCTGCGTCCACCCAGTGAACACCTGGAAAAACAAGAAAATGATACCGTGAAAGCTGGGGAAGAAGAAAGGAGCATAGAAGAAGGTGGAATCAATTCAAAAGATCAAGAAAAAGACAAAGCAGAGGAAGTGTTTGTGCAAAAAGAGGAGTCTGTGCATTTGGATGATCAGGAGGAAGAGGAGGAGGAGGATGAAGAACCTTCTCACAATGAGGATCATGATGCAGATGATGAAGATGATAGCCACATGGGTTCAACAGAAGTGGAGAAAGAGGAATTACCCGGTGAAGCTTTGAAGGAAATGCTGGAAACACAGCAATCTTTTTTAGACGTAAATGTTCAAACTGGTAATTCAAATCAGGAGGAGTTAATGGATTGTGGTGTTGACCTTGCAGCTGATGAGTGTGAAGGTGACCAGAAAGAACTCACTACAGATTCAGACCCAGTGCCTGAATCTGATGATGATCATACAGGTAACGACCAGGACCAAAAAGCTGGTGAAGAATTACATTCCGATTTCAAGGGAGAGAGTACTGAGACCATGGAGATAGACTCAGAGACGGTTCAAGCAGTACAGTCTCTAACCCAAGAAGCAAGTGAACATGAAGATACATTTCAGGACTGTGCAGAGACTCAAGAGGCCTGTAGAAGTTTGCAGAACTATGCCCATAATGACCAAAGTCCCCAAATGACCACACTGGATGACTGTCAGCAGTCTGACCACAGTAGCCCAGTTTCTTCTGTGCACTCTCATCCCAGCCAATCAGTTCGTTCTGTTAATAGTCCAAATGTTGCTCCTTTAGAGAACAGCTATGCTCAAATCAGCCCAGATCAAAGTGCCATTTCTGTGCCATCTCTACAGAACATGGAGACCAGCCCAATGATGGATGTTCCCTCTGTTTCTGATCATTCACAACAAGTTGTGGATAGTGGGTTTAGTGATTTAGGAAGTATTGAGAGCACAACAGAAAACTATGAAAACCCAAGCAGTTATGATTCTACAATGGGTAATAGTATCTGTGGAAACAACTCTTCTCAAAACAGTTGCTCGTACAGTAGCCTTACATCTAGTAACCTAACACAGAGTAGCTGTGCAGTGACCCAGCAGATGTCTAGCATTAATGGAAGCTGCAGTATGATGCAACAAGCAAACATCAATTCTCCTCCCACTTGTAATGTAAAATCTCCCCAAGGTTGTGTTGTTGAAAGGCCTCCAAGCAGCAACCAACAGTTATCCCAGTGCAGCATGGCTGCTAATTTTACACCACCTATGCAGTTAACTGAAATCCCCGAAACTAGCAATGCCAACATTGGATTATATGAAAGAATGGGGCAGAGTGAGTTTGGAGCAGGGCATTACCCACAGCCATCTGCCACCTTCAGCCTTGCCAAACTGCAACAGTTAACTAACACGCTTATGGATCATTCTTTGCCTTACAGCCATTCAGCTGCTGTAACTTCCTATGCAAACAGTGCCTCTTTGTCCGCCCCCTTAAGTAACACAGGGCTTGTCCAGCTTTCTCAGTCTCCACATGCTGTTCCTGGAGGACCCCAAGCACAGGCTACTATGACCCCTCCCCCCAACCTTACTCCTCCTCCCATGAATTTGCCACCTCCCCTTTTGCAGCGTAATATGACTTCATCAAATATTGGAATATCCCACACCCAAAGACTGCAGACTCAGATGACCAGCAAAGGTCATGTTTCTGTAAGAACCAAATCCACGCCTCTGCCACCTGCTGCTGCAGCCCATCAGCCACAGATCTATGGGCGTGCTTCACAGACTGTGGCCATGCAGGGGCCCGCACGGACCTTAACAATGCAGCGTGGTATGAACATGAGTGTAAATTTGATGCCAGCCCCAGCTTATAATGTCAATTCAGTGAACATGAATATGAATACCCTTAATGCTATGAATGGTTATAGTATGTCACAGCCAATGATGAATAGTGGCTATCACAGTAATCATGGGTATATGAATCAAACACCCCAGTACCCTATGCAGATGCAGATGGGAATGATGGGAACTCAGCCATATGCACAGCAGCCAATGCAGACAGCACCCCACAGTAACATGATGTACACTCCTCCGGGCCATCATGGCTACATGAATACAGGCATGTCTAAACAGTCTCTCAATGGATCCTACATGAGAAGGTAGGACCTTGGGAGAGACACACTACCAAACTGGCGTATTGGATTGGTCTGCACAAATACTTTTTGGAGAGTACGATTTCAAAACCAGCAATTGGTGTGAATGCAAAAACATTTGTTGGCACCATGTAAAAGCTGTATGCAGCAGAAAGCCTTATACAAGTTTTTCTTTATTTCTTGTTTTGGTTGTTTTGTTTGTTTGAGTTTTTGTTTAGTTTTTTAACTTTGCGAGATTTAACTTCTCTTTGGGGGGAATTAGATGATTTTCCATTTTCTGTTTATTTCGTTGAGCTTGAAGTTCTCTGGAAAGGAAGGACTCTTTCTTTGAACTGCAGTTACACAGCAGCTGATGGTTCAGAGCCATTTTATGTGCCTGCTCCCATTAAAAATGTGGATAAATAGACTCCAAAACTATCAGACAGTACTGGATCATGAGCTTTTCTCTCTCCTTTCCCCACATGTAAATGCCTTTTAGCAGTTCTTTTGTTGTATTATTTTGTTTCTGAAGGTGACACTTCTGCATGCCGCTAATGTCTATGTTAGTGACAGTGCATTTTGTAGTACTGTACAAGTGTTGTGCTTAACAGTAAGCCATTTCTTAATTTTTTTGCCTTGATTAGGTTACCCTAGTTTGAGGGGTAAAAAAACCAGAACTATATTTTTGTTAATTATAAAACTTGTAAAAATAATAAAAAAAGCTGCAAAAGCGGTTCACATTTTGGTTAGCTCAAAGGGTTTTATTGCTGTATGTTTAGTGTAAAGTTGAGACTCTTTTCCATTTTTGTGACCAGTTTCTTTGGGGCCGGGGTAGGAAAAAAGGCAGCTTTCTGTTTTATAAATACTGTTATGGTTTTTTGTTGATTGAAACATCTCAGTGTTTATTTGTCAAGTTTTGAAACATTTTCGTATATGTCCAAAAACTTGGCAGGATTAAAAAAAACAAAAAAAGTAGTGAACTTGGTGTAAAGTTGCTATTTTATGGAAATGCCTCTAACTTTACATTTTCATTCCATCTGTAGATTTTTCTATCTTTATAAAATATTGGAGTTATTTTTTAAGGGAAAAAATAGAGCAGTAGCGTGTGAATAGCTCAAACTAAGCTTACAGATCGCATGTAAAAAGGCAAAAGTTATTTGTGTCTGTTTATATTGCTTCCTTTTTTGTAGCCTTTGTACCTGTACAGAGTGACTGTAAGGGCCGAACAGAAGAGGCTTGATACATGTAAAAATAGGACCCAGTGACACTCTTGTATTTATCTGTTATCTTTTTAGTCAGTCACTTAAAAAAAATACCCACAAAACCCCCACCCAAGCAACAAAAATAAAAACGGCAAAAAACAACACCCCCCCAAGCTGTACATTTTAACATAAAATAAATTATGATGAGCCATTTTTAGCCTCTTGTGTCTTGTCATAGTTTGATGTTGCATGGGAATTACCTCCTGAAACAGTGTTTGTTACGGTGCTCTCACATGCTTGATCTAAAGCCCATGAAAGTTGGTGGGGTTTGGATTAGGCTGTTAGAGCCTAAATGTAGTTACTCATCATAATTGCATACATCTTGTGAAAATAAAGAGTATCTAAGATTATTTTTTTTAATAATCTTAATAAAATATTGAATAAATATGTATTTAATACATTAAAAAGTTGTCAATATTTAATGTATGAAACTTCTTTCCTATAGAAAGTGTTTATATATATATATGTATATGAAAGGATATATGGTAGTAACAGACATGGTGTTTGAACTGTATTTTAATGATAGAATAGTAACCTTTTCCTTTGTCATTGTTTCTGGGTGACATGATGATGCACACTCTGTGTTGAATATATGAATTCTGTGTACATGGATATGGGTGCACCCAAACATGCACAGAGATGAACACTTCCAATCTAGCAACAGAAAGTCTGTAAATACCAAGAAGGCTGTCTATACGTGGAGCTTAGGAGTGGGAAAGTTCAAATGTAGTATGTGTGAATCTACACCAGACAAAATCCTTGTAATAATTTTTCAAAATGCTTCTAATGTGAATGTTGCCACTGAATCCCCCCTCCAGGCCACTGACACTGCAGGAAGTTTGCTGGCTAAGGTGAAAGGATTGGTCATCTTGACTGAAAACTGTGTCCCCATTCCAGTATATAAAGCAGCGTTATAGGTAGTATTGCATATGCCCAAAAGTCAAAGAAATATGTATTTCTTCAAACAAAACCATTACTCTGTGGAGTTGCCAAATCAAGGAACTGATCCTATGGACTCATGTGCATAACCTGTTCAGTTCTAGTGCAGTGGAGCACCAGTCTAAAACAGTGGAGCTGAATGGGAGCTAAAATTGCTGGTCAAATGGTAATGTGGAGTATCCTGCGTTTTAGGAGTTTAGAACTCTTGATAAGGAGAGTACAATACAACAAAGATCTTGGTTCATGCCACTTATATAATTGAATTTGTTTGTTGAAGGCAGAGAGTATTCATAGTACTAAACTATGTCTTCATCTTCACAAAGTAACTGTCACCTTTTTTATGCTTAAGGGGAAGGTGAACTCTGTTATGTGCAGCCTTCAAGTGTGTTTAGTTAGGACCATATCTTTTTAAATAATTGCATCTCCAAGTAGTAGTATGTTTTGTGGGTTTTTTCATTTGTGTGTTTTTACAGTCAATGAAAAGGCACCTGAGTCTTTTATCTGATACTGTTTAGTTCCAGGTTTTGAAGCCTGATCAGACCTTCTTCCCATTTCAAATATGTGCTAACTTGAAACAGAGCATCCTGACTCCGGCATGTTGTCAACATTCTGTATTTACAGTATATGGATTATAAGTGGGTTGGAAAATTGTGTGTGCACAGCAGGCAAGTTTCCAATGCTTTTTTTTTTTATTTCAGAACTGAATTCGTTTCAGGAGGACAGGGAGCACTCCTACATATTTTCCTGTAATGACTGTTTACCTATGGATTGCATTACTGCACTAAAATTTCTGTTTTATAAGAAGACTGTCTTTTCCTTTACAAATATACTTGTTTTATGTATTGTGTGCCCATTGCAGTGCCACTTTTGACTGGGTGCTCCTAACACTATCCCAGATGAGAATTAGCTCTTTCTTTTAGTGTCCTCCACAAATTCTTCACGGAATTGCAATAGATGATTCTTGTGGAATTCAGGAGGCTTCATTGCACATGCAATATTAGTCTTTGGTTTGACAATAGAATACTTCATACCACTAGAGACTGGCAAGAGGGAAATAAACTTGCCTCCTTCTGTGTGTGTTTCTTGCAGAAGTCGTTGCTGCTAACACTTGGGAGTTCTAGTTAGCGGCTTGTGAGAGTTGCCTGGTTTGTGGAAATCACATGTTCCAGAACTGCTTTTTCTGATTTAATGATTCTAGGAGAATGGTAGGCAAGAAAGCTGGGAAGTAAATGAGAAGTATGTTTACTTCAGAGCTGTTTAATTGGCACAGTTGTACCAGCAGAGTCCTTCAGGCAAGTTGTGGTTCTAGGGAAGATATTTACTTGTCTTTGGAGCAGAACGCACCATCTGAAAGCTGCCAAAAGACAGTTCTGAAAGCTGCACTCTGGCCTTTTAGCCAAGACAGGAGTGCTTAGTGTTGCACTCAGGCTACCTCATCCCCTAGCAGTGCACAAAATAATAACTCTCATTTTGTACGAACTTCCTAGGAAGCTGTGTGATAGATGGAGAAACAATGGACTGCTGAACATACTAATCTTTCATGTTAGATCACTGACAATGTCTTTCACTTTTATAAGCTGTTTAATTTGTCCATCAGGCAGACTGGTGGATGGAAACAAACTACATTTATATCTAGCATGGTGAATAGCAAGAATGACCCTGGCAATTTTCTGTAGTGCTAAGGGTGATTAATTGTGCATGTAGATCAACAAATCCTCTTTGAGTTACAGCAGTCATCAAGCCACCTGCAGGATACATATAACCTGACTAAGGGAAATCCTGGTAGATACTTATCTTTTACTGTACTATTTGGTACAGAATTCCTGTCTGTAAAGCTAATGCTAAGAAAACTGCTGCTGCCATGGAGGTGAGAGTGTTCAGCTTTCACCATCAGCCTCAATGAAAGAGCAGGGCCATGCATCTGAAAGGCGGGTTTCTCTGACACCTGCCTGGGAGAACTGTTCCATGTTTGGGTTGTGAGTTAAACTGCAGTAGACAGTAAGGTGGTCTGAAAAGGTGAATTTGTATATGTCCGTGGAAGTAAATGGAAAGAGTTGAGGGACCCCATCCAGAAACATTTTTACTCTAAACCCATGTTGTGAGTGCTTATTTATTTCTGAAGTGTCAAATTACTTCGAGTTCCCTATTTTTTCTGGGTTTTTTCTTGGTGATTTTTTTTTGTTTGTTTTTCTAATCCACGTATAGGGATGCTTAATTTGCTGAAAGTCCCAAAGTTTGTATTTATATTATGAATATTATTCACATTGTGATGTCTGATTTGTTTTTTAGCAGTAGTTTAGTTTATGTTAATTGCAATCTGCTGTGTCTGAGAATTGAAAAGGTATTTGTTGCATGGATAAATACAAATGATAAATCAAAAGCATAGTGTTATGGGTGTCTGCAGCCTTGGCTACAGTTAGTGCTTAGAACGAATGTTTTACTGGGTGTTAGCCCCCAAAAGAAAGTGAAGTAATAGGAAAGTCTTCGCACTGGAGATGGCAAGCCCGTGAAGAGCTGTTAACATACACAAAAAAGAGCATAAGGTTGTGCTCAACTCTGGTTTGTAGCATATACTCAGTTCTCAATGTCACATTTCTGCCCTGTGTTCTTTTTTAAGTATCCAAGACTTCTACACTTCATACTGCACCGAATTTGCAAAGTCTTTTGTCAGCTAGTAATTTATGTCAAATATGGCAAATGGAATACATTTAAGCAGAAAAGTAGACTTGGTGTCCCCATTAGTGTATTTGTGCCACTTCTGTCAACAAATTATTAACAAATGCGACTACATAGGAGCATAATGACCTACTAAGGTGATTAAAGCTGAGATAGGGGAAAACATTTCGTAGTGATAAACAATGTCTGGAAGCAGAGCAGCAGCTTTCTCCTGGGTAGTCAGGTCACAGATGTTTTTTAAAGGCTTCGCTTTTTAAAAATCTCATTAGAACTGGTTATAATCTATAATTATTTAGGGACTATTAGGGCTTCACAAGTTCAGCACCAAACTTCTTCATGACAGTGTAAAGGACCTTTCTGTATGAATACAACCTTATAAAATTCAGGCAGTTGGAGGATTTAGGACAAGTTAAACAAGTTAAAATTGAAACTCCTAAAATGTCATGTGTATGTGTCTCCTTGAATTGTTGTCTGTTGTAGCTGCTTATGCATCTGACCTTCTCAAGGCTGTTACTTTGTTTCTAGTTTGCATGGTGTGCTGCAAAGTCCATTGAGAAGACTGAGTAGTTGATCCTCACGTGGAGGCTCTTTAAATGCGGTGCTGCCCTAGATTATCGTTGTGAAAGAAGAAATGGAGATGCCAGGAAACTGCACAAAAAGGCAAACTCCTGTGAAATCCTTCAGGACTCGGGACTAAACAGTTCATCAATGTTTTTCCTGCAAAATTTCTTCTAGTGCCTAGCTGCACTTCTGTAAAGGCCCTGTGCTTGGGTTAGGATCAGGATTTTGGGGGTGCTCAGGTAGAAGAGAGTTTTAAGTTGTGTCTGCTTTTGTGCTGTAAAAGGTTTTCTACAGAGAGAAAAACTTATTTGTTGATGTAACAAAAAATTCTGCTAAGGCTGGAAATTTGTAAGGCAATGGGTTTAAAATTTGGCTTCCCTTCTTTCTCATCCTGACAACATTTCAAATGACTTTTTTTTTTCTAGCAAATAACAAATGACCCTTGTGACTGTGTAATTAGCTACACCTTCTCCTCCCTTCCTTTTACGGAGTTTCTTTTCCAGTAGCACAACCCTGCTAGGAGCAATACTAGATGGTGGTGCTGTTCTGCTCATCATCAGGTGGTAGGCTGTTTTTGCTGTTCCTCCTCTGCAGTGCCAGTGCTATGTCCAGTTCTCTCAGCTGCTTCAGGAAGCCCCGGTTTGGCAAGATGCAGCGGTGTCTTGACACTTGCTCAATGGCATCCACTACTGTCATGTCCTTGTAAATCATCAGGTAAGCCAAGACCAGTGTGGCTGAGCGGCTGCGCCCCATGGCGCAGTGAACCAGAACCTTGTCTGTGGGAACAAAGAGAAATGGTGCAGAGGTGACACTGGGTAATCCTTTTCTTTGACAGTTAAGGTTTCTGTAGTGCCCCTGCTCTGTTTGATGGTTTGAATATCCTTACCAGCATTTTATAAGGCCTGGCTTTTCACATGTGAGAAAACCAAGGCTGTAAATCTTATGGTAGTAACTGAACAGTGTTTACAGTAGAGATGATCCATTTAATCCTAAACTAAATATCTTTTTATTTGTGAATAAAGCTTGCAGAGAAGGCCTAGGGGCTGCAGCCTTGTGTTAAGTAACATAGCAAGCCCTCCTGCAGCCTAATCTTACATGCCTCACAGACAGCGTGTATGGAATTCTGTGTTTGGGAATAATGAACAAAGCACAAGGGTGTGGGAGGATTTGGTATGCTATCACACCCTCCTTCCATGAGGGTAAATGGGTGCATGTGGGATACCTTTCTCAGTTCTACTAGCTAGACACAAAAAATAACCCAACTTGATTTTGTTTAGTTGTTCTGACAATAATGTGCTTTGAGATCTAGGTTGCATCACTTCATGCTCATTTTTGAGGGCAGAGGATAAGAAAGGCCATAGCCATATAACCAGGGGGTATAAAGAAACCACCTCTTACACTGTAGAAAAGCTTCTGTAGAAATCTCTGGCTAATCACCCTGTTGTGTTGAAGGAAAGTAATGTTTCATCCCCACCACCACCCCCGGTCGTCTCTGAGTGTTCTAATATGATCATCTCCTTGTGGTAGGAGCCTGTCTTGTATCCTGTGAATGCAGTGTTTGCCAATAGTTTTCATCTCGGGATAAATGTGCCTTGAGGTTTAGCTTTGTGAAATTGCCTGGTTTAGCTTGGGGCTTCTGGAGACAGAAAGCCCTTGGCTTTGGATATAGCAAGGTTGTAAGTTAAAGTGGAACCTTTGTGTTTGCAGTGTCTGTGGGAGGTGAAGGAAGAAAACAGTAAGTGGTTCAGGTCTGATTGACAGGTTTTGAAACACTTCAAAAGATTTCCAAAAATGATTCAAAGCCCTTGAGGGGGTCTCACAAAGGGTTGAATTGCTGAAGGAAGTAGATTTGGAGCATTCTCTCTAACACCCTGCTAAGCAATTGCCACAGGAGAAAAAAATACTATCGAGGCCAGTAATAGTTTATCTCTGTCAGCTGTGCCTAGTGAGAAGGGTTGGGTGCAAAGCCATGACTCCTGCTGATTAACTCCTTTACTTCCAGGCACAAGAGGATGTCTTGGCACAAGTAGCATTGATGTGTAATGGATGCATCAAGAACTGCCAACGTTAGAGGATTAATGGTTACAGTCTGCATCCTAATCCCAGCAGATAGTCTTAGAGGCATCTTGGCAAAATTCCAGTCCTTCTGATAACTAGAAGTGCCTCTTCCTCTCCTGGAAAATTACAATCCCTCCTATTATTACTGCAAATATTTAAAATGGATGAAAACTCATTTGTTGAGCCCTTCAGTGCTTCTTGTTAGAGCTGCCCACCTTGTAAATGGGTTGCTGTTGAGGTGATAAAATATATGACAGGACAAGGAATGCTTTGCATTGTGTGGGTGGCAAATGCAAGGGATCTAGGAGAAAAGGTAGTTTTATATTTTTAACAAAGTCAAAAAATGGCTGTAGAATTTTCTGAAATGTCTGCTGATTTGAGGAAAAGTGTGTCCTTTGCTGTGTGTGAATAGTCAAGACCTGGCTGCCTGTTACAGCAAAACACTGATAGTCTTCTGCAGAGCCACATCCTTCTGTACTGTTTTGTGTTCTCTTTTATTCTAATGCAAAGACCACTTTGAACTCTTCCTAGAAGGGAGTCTGTTCTTGCATATTCGGACCACTTACATCCTTCAAGGTGTGCCTGAATGTCCAGGATCAGTGCATGGAGACAGGTCTGCTGAGCAGTGACAGGTCCCCTGAACTACTTTATTCACTTGACTTGCGTTTATGTTTCTTGAAAATTTGTCTATCTAGATGCAGCACAGATGGAGCCATGAATGTTGAGGTGTCTTTGGTCAAATGCCTGGGGTCTTTGTATCTCTCTCACAGGTTTCTTCTCACTTTTTTTTTGTCTCTGTCTTTAATGTATTTTTCCCATGACATGTTCACATGAAGTGAAAATGCCATTCCCCTCCACATCTCGAGGAACTAAAATTATGATGGAATGAGTACTAAATCTGTAGCATAATAGGGAACCTTATAGCCTCTTAGAATAATGTCTTCCTTTCATGTTAGTCAGGCCTTACACACTGAAAATACTGCTCTGATCAAGGAATTTCTTCACCATTATGAGGAGTTTGAATATTAACTCAGTTACTGCATTAGGACTGTGTTTTGTCAGCATCCAAATTGCCAAGCTTTCCTGTCTGTTACAGAAAGAGAGAGCCTTCTTCATTTAAATGACAACTTATTTCAACAACTTTGGCTGTTGAGCATCTTCCCAGAAGAAATAATTGTATGAAGACATCTATTCCATTAATTTGGTCACTTGACTGGCTGAAGGTCACACCCCAAACAATGTAATACAGGTGAAGTAAATTCATTAGTACATACATTCTGGTCACATAAACTGAAACTTTTTTCTCTGCCCCCTTTGCACTTTCTACATTTGTTTAGTTCTAACACAGTGCAGCAAAGCAGTGCAATGATGTTACTGGTCGGAAGCATTTAGTACCACATACTGAAGTCCCATGTCATCACCACTGGAGCTAATGGTTTGGTTATTTAGTATAAAATCTTGTTAAGGAATCTGAATGCTCTTAGTCCAGAAGGTGCACACAAATGGCTTGTTCATTAGGTACGTGAAATGCAGAACACCTTTCTCCACTCGATGTGCACCAAAAATAATGCATTTATGTTGTTGGAGGAGAGCCCTAGTTGCCTCTGTCTTTTCTCTCTGAGATGCATCAGTCCACTCCTCAGTCTAGCTTCCAGAGACATTCTGTTTGGTACATGTATATTGGAAGGCCATTGTCATGCTTTTAAACCTCAGTGTCTCCCTGGGCTATGCATAGTGTCTTTGTGTATGTCCTTGGCTGGGATAAGAGATATGCATATGTATAGTGTACTTTTCCCTCATGAGAAAGTTGAGCTTCCTTTTTCTTTATGAGTATTAGAGTAATTCTTTATTTTACTGATCTCCATCAGAAATGATCGTAGCTGTCTGTCTTGTTCAAAGGCCAGTGAATGTGGCAGGCACTGCATAGGTACAGAAATTATTGCAGTTGGTTGTATCTACATTTTTGTTTCGTAGTTCATCCAGTCATTTTTGGATTTGGTTTCATGTTTCAGTGCTGCCCTGGTGCTTGATGCTGTCTCAGAACCTCCAGGACTTTGTTGTGGTTTTGAAACAAAAAGGTTAATACCCCACCCACCCCCTTCTCATCCTTTCCTCCCACAATATTTATTGGGGTGCAAGGGTTTTTTTCTAGCCCTTGCTGCTTCCCTTGTACTTGTTCCTGTACCTCACTACAGCAGATAAAGGTCGTACAGGAACAGGAGGGTGGTAGGAATGAGAAAGCCTGCATTTCTTATTCCAGCTGCTCCAGTCTGCTACTGACCTCTGACCTCCAGCCTTGGCTAGACACAGGTGCATGTTAGTTATCCACTCCTTTCCAAAGGCAGTGCTTCAGACACACTTTTTTTGAAATGCCAGGTACCTTTCTTCACAAGCAAGTAAGCTCCTAAAGCAGTTTCTCTTGCTATTAGGACTTTGATTTTTAAAACAGATCTGCTTTCAAGGTTTTCTCCTGAACAAGGGAAGGTACTGTTGCTGTGGACTGTACTTGCTGAAAGGGTAGAATTGTAAAGACCTGGCTGGCTATTGGAAGCTAGTCAGGTAGTAGCTGGCTGCAGCTGAGCTAAACAGGCAAGAACAGAAGCTGACATAAGGCTGGAAACTTGTTATCTGACCCTCTGATATTAAGGTCTCTATGTCAGCAGGAAAGTAAGTTTCTCAACTGGTTTCTGGTAAAACATACTGTAGAGATTTTTATTTTTTTTAACAAGTATGTGGGGGAAAGGAGTAAGAGTAATACTGAAAGTCAGTGTGAGGCCTAGGCTGCAGCACCTCAGTGTTCTGATAGAACACTGCTGGAGACCAGCATATAATGAATTGTAGTAATCAAACTGAGAAATTACAAAGACTTCAATGAAATGTTTCTAGATTACTGCTGTCAGAGCTGTTTTGGTTCCCTGCTGCTTGGAAGATGGCAGAGAGATAATTGTTATAGGTTGGGGTAGATCTGGTGGCCAGGTAGGAAGGGTGGTTTCTATATTTACAGAGTGAATCTAACGCTGCAGAGCATGAAGCTGTGGAGTGACAGCATGGGATCTGTGAGAGCACTTGTGTTCTACTCCCACCACTAATATTCATTAAACCTTTCTTAATAGGGATAATTTGAGGAAAAGACAGCTAATTCATGGTACCTATGCAATTTCCAGTTGTCTCTGATATGTTTATGAAGGAGTCAAAACAACAAGAAGTCTCTATCAGAAGGGCACCTTGATTCAAGCTTGAAGAGGACTTCTATTAAAGTGTTTGGTAAGGGGCTCTTGGGCTAGTATTATTGAGAAAGGTAATTATATCACCAACTTGTCTTAAACTGGTTCCCTGCGATTAGTTTTATAGACTCTCTTGGACTGTATGGGACTTGTTTTATTCCCACAAGGTGAGATGCTGTGGAACTATGCTTTTAATCAGATGGAATAAGTGTTGTATTATGTTTAACCATTTGCAGCACCCGCCTTACTTCTTTCATCCTGAAGCGCATTATCAATGAATTTAGAGGCTGAATAAAAGAACTGGCTGAGGTTGAAAGTGGGGAGATCATCTGCTTCCACTCCATGGTACTCCACAGCCATGTTGTGATAATATTCTGGTCCTGTGTCCACGTTCCGCTGACCGTGGGCCGCGTTGAGGATGTGGGTGAATCCTGCCTTCTCCAGGCTGTAGCGATCCAACGCAGTTTTTCTGTTAAAACAAAAGCTGTCCTGTAAATCAAGAAGCTTCTTACTCAGCAAGCTAGAAAATAAATTTAAGAAAACCTCAGATTTGGTAGGTTCTAAACGTTAACAAAACTGATAATGCTGAAGCAACGCATCATTTACCGTTTTAAAAATCTTAATATACTGTCATTTGGAGTGAATAATATTTCTGGAGTTCATAACTATGTCTCCCAGGTCCTTAGAGCACGTTTAAAATGAATTTATTTTCCTGTTGCCTTTGTAATGTAGGTGATACTGGCTTCTATCTGTGATATAGAAATAAACTACAGAAAGAAATAGAATGAATTATTTAAAGTCATAAAAGCAAATTAGTGGCAGAACTTGAAATATGGCCCATGAATGCTGTTTTCCCCTTCTGTCCCATCAATTGATATTGCAGAACTAATAAAGAGTCAGTAATATATGAGTAGTAAAATCATCTGGGACTCAAAAAGAAGCTCTTCTTCCTCAAAAGAAGTTACCAAGATTTTGTCCCATTTCTTTAAAAAATAAACAAAATTGAAAAAAACTTCACTCTTCTGTGAACACTTTACTGTGATGTTTGGTCAAACCAGAAGTCTAAAGCAAAGACAACTAGATACAAAGATTTGTTCTTGTCCTCTCTTCCCTTGAACAAGGGAAGTCGAAGAGGAGAGAAAATCCTAGATTTTTGTGTGCTTGATACCCACTCTAAGTGCTTGCCAGCAGGAGGAAATTGCTCAAAAAATACAGTTTGTGGAAAGGCATGTGAAAACTTTATCTGTTCCATTACAGAAAGCTTTTGGGTTTGGAAAGTTTTGCTCTAAAAAAGCTGTCAACTTTCATTAGTGCCTAGGAAAACTGCTAAGCTTTTTCCAAAAAAAAACTCGAACCAAAAAAAAACAAAGCAAAAAACCTAGACTTTATTCTGTTAATGTATTTTCATGTAACTACTGCATGATGTGAAACAGCATGATGTCATAAGTCTCCTCTACAATCATGTAAAAGGTAAATAAAAACTCCAATTAGTGTGGTGATGCCTGCCTCATAAGCTTAGTAGACTCTGGAGGACAGAGAAGCAGCAGCATCTTGCTGCCAGTGCTGTGCCTTGCCACCTTCACATCATGTTAAATAATGCTTACTCCTTCCCCTTGTGCTGAGGGATGGACAGTATTTAAAATTAAACAGGTTCAATGTCCTGGCTGAAGAGTAAGGTTGCAGTGAATGACTACAAGTCTTTGTTTTGATGTACTTGAGGTGAGTTACAGTTCCTGCTTTCAAAGCAAATCACATTTTGTTTTGCCTGCCTGATGCTGAAACAGAGAAAACATGTTCTTCGTTCAGCAAACTTGGCCCAAAGCATGTATCCAACAAACTGTAAGGCTGATGGCTTCACGTCAGACATATGTGCTCAACTGGAACACCTGCAAGTGGAGACCTGCATGCTGAGTAGCAAGTAGGACTGCAGAGGAGTTGGGGTCAGTAGAAAAAGAAAGATTTTGGACAGTAGATACTACCAGACCTTGGCTTCTGCAGGCATTCTCAGGCTAATAAATAGCATTTGAATTAAGTGATGAAGTTGTTCTAAGCAAGGACATCATCAAACAGCAGGTTGCGTGACAATGATTAACATTTGACACTTGTATTTCTATGAAATCAAATTTTTCTGTTTCCTTGATTGGAGATTGCCTTTTGACACAGTGGGTACAACTAATGCATTTATTTATGACAGTCACACTTACAGTCGTGTTCTGTGTCTTAGGATCTCATTTTTCAGCATTTGGTGGTGCCTGTGTTCCAGTGAGTTTTCAGAAAGAAAGGATACTGTTTGTCAGTAACTTGCATAAGCAGTCCGCTCAGCAGGGTCAAGCTCCAGGGAATTTCCCCTGCCACCTCCCAGTCTTGCTTGGAGCTGCATTCTGTGAATTTGAAGCCCAGGATGGCATGAATGCTACTCCTTTTTATTTCATCAACTAAAGGCAAAGGAGTTTGGTGTTCATTTTGCACCACAAATGCATTAAGCTGTTGTTTTGCACTTGACCTGTTGGAGTTTAGGAGTATGCACATGGTTATTCTGTTAGCTTCCTGTGTTTCCCATGACTTGGGCTGGAAATGGAATCAGAAGCAGCAATGGATTAACCTTGAATGTTGATGCAAAAAGTCAATTATAAATGGTCAGGTGTAACTAAGTCATCTTCTGCGAAATAATTTTTTTAAGCAAACTACAGGCGTACCAAGGAAATACTTGGGAGGTTTTCTACTCCCCTGTCTTGGGCACTGAAGCATTTATGCTATTTTCCTCAATGCTTGAGAATTTTAAACTGTCATCTGCTTGCTAATTTTGCTTGATATGCAAACTGATACAGCAATACCCTTTGGACTGAATGGAACCTTACCCAATGGAGTTGATTTCTTTATAATATGGACCCACATTTTCTTCTTTCTACTGACACAGCTAATCTGAAAAACTACCAAAAAAATGAAGGCTCAATGCTGAGCTCTCAAATCTGTTAAGTTCTCCACATTTTCACTGGAATAGCTGTCACTTGAACTGTATGTAGGTGTTGTAGAACCTGTAAGTGGAGCAGGGTCAGTATAGGTCCTGTGGGCTTGTGCATCTACGGGCTGAGCTATTGCATGCAATCTGTAAAGGCACCTTTCTTACAGCAGATACCCTGGACAGTTTTATCTATGAAAAGCTTTTCCTAAGGTTTCTAATATATAATGTTGTGTAGACATATGAAGAAACAGTTGTTGTGTAATAGAAAATAGGGTTCATTGGACTGCAAGAGGTGCTTGTCTTGGGCTTTAGAATCTGCGTCTTTTGAAGAAAGCTGAAGTGACACTTAGTCTTTGTCAAGAGCAAGAGTACTTAATTTCAAACGTAATTTGGAGATTAGAAAGCACTTTATGCTGTTTCTTCTTTCACTCCATTCCCCCAGTCTTGCATTGGATAATCATATTTTCATAAAAGATCTCACTGCAGTTCTGTGAAAATTTTTGCTTTTTTTTTTCTTTTTGTAAAATACTTCCCCCCAAAACTAGGCAAAGAGCACAGCTGGACCACTGCTTGTCATACTGGCTTAGGTTTGTCTCCTTTTTAATTCCATCAGCCATCTTTGTACTTTGATCATAAACATTACCAGGCAGAGGTGGCCTGTGCTGAGACCCTGACACTGCCATAATATAGGCAGTTAAACTTGAGGTCATGCTGGGTCTGCAATCTGTTGATTGCCAGTTAACAGAGAGTGGGAAACAGGCTGTAAAGCCCTCATAGGGGGGACCTGTATGCCTGTAAATGGAAACGTTACTGTGCCCCTAACATGCTTGCTTGGACTGGCTTCAGCCATCAGTGAGCTCTGGCTTTGTGTGGAGGACTGGCTTGCTTTCCAAGCTGGGCTGACTCTGGAGTGTAGATGCCACAGTCGAAGCATCCCTCTATCTGTACACTGTAATCAGAGCCTGTGGGGGATTTTTGTGTTTTATCATGCGTGGTACTTCTGGTTACACCCCAAGGAGAGGGGAATGCATTTGGTCTTCCTTGCAGTTTATTACTTTGCCTGAGGTATCAGTATTTTAGGGGGAGGGGAAGAATAAATCATGCATAAATACCTGAAAATATCCAATTGGTTGAAGCTTCTAATAGCATAGGATCATTCATCATAGGATCATAGGGGTACTAGATTCATATACTTTATTGGAGGATTTATAACTTGGTTTTTAATTCACTTTCAACTAGAAATGGCACAGATTTTTTTCCTGCAGTTGGCTCACTGCTAGAGTGTAATAGTCATGCTAACAATATTTTTCTTTTCCCCTCCTTGAGTGCTGCTGTTTCCTGTTAAATTGCAATTAATGCTTTACTTTTTGTGATTATGGTTGAATTTTAAGTAGCCATTATAAAGAAGAGTTTGTTACAAATGCCAGTGTAGGTGAAACCATAAGCACTTGACTGCTCTTGCAATTGTTTTCATTTTGTGTATCTCCACCATCTGTGCTATTAGCACTTGATTTCCTTTTACATGGTGCAACTGTGGTCTCCAGTGTCTGCCTTGAATGTGTTCCTGTGCAGGGAAGGTGAAGTGTGGCACTGGGAGATAACAGTGAAAATTTCAGTATAATTCAGTTTAGTAAGAGATGAGCTGGGAGATTGGTCCCATGTAAAAGCTCATCAGCTCCTCAGTTCGGAGCACATACACTTATACTGAAAGTTAAGCATACCCAGAAGTCCTTTTCTCTATGTTAAGCAAAAGTTCAGTGCTTTGCTGACTCAGACCCTCCATTATGGACTCATAAACATGTTTTTAAAGTTCTGATGCAAGGGGGAGTACTTTGATGCAGGAGTGCCACCTAAATGGTGAAAATTTGAGATAAAATCACTTTCACATAGGGATATATTGATACTGTGGACTCAACGAGAGGGAAAACTGACCCAAAGAAAAGTGTCATCCATTTTCAGATTATCCCCAAAACACTATTTATAACTCTTGGGTTGTGCAAGGGCAAGTAAAGGGCTTGTCAAGGACTTTCTGGGCCTGCTGTCAGTTTTAAGGCTAAAATTCATAGTATTAGTACATAGCGCTGCAGCAAACTCTGCCTTCTCCTGGAAGCAACAATGTAAGTAGTTGTAACAGGAAAAAACAATGCTTTCTTTCACTGCTGTCTCCACTGTACCAAATCCCTTCTGTCTCTTTCCAAAAATACTGTCATAACAAGCTTTAGTCCCAGTTGTTTTCATCAGAAAGTTGCCCAAAACAATGGAGTGGGAAGAGAGGGGAAAACAACCTGCAGGCACTGCAGTCTGCACCTCCACATGAGTATGTTAAAAGCAGCTAACAAAGGGAAGAGAAGATGGCTCATGAAAACAAGAGTGCACCTAAGGGAAGTGAACTAATCCTCCAAAATGCTTCATGAGGGTGTGGGCAGAGCAGCTCCTTCCACAGGTAAGTCAGCACCTTACGGCTGGTACTGGTCAGCCTGATGAATAGTGTGTTTATAAACTCAAGTAGAGTCAAGTCTCTTAAACCTCCTGCAAAGGTTGTGCAATGCAAACATGTTTCAGTATAGACTGTTAAAGCCACAGATTGTCGTGACCCAGATTGACAAAACACAAGGAAATATGAGGCAACATGTTACTAGGAGAGAAATCATCTCTCTCAAACTTTTCCATTTTCTTAAATGCTGAAGGAAAGCTCTATGCAGGATGATAATTTACCAGATGGTCAGTGTCAGAAAGAAGCTTCCTGAATATAGGCAATATTGACACTTTCTTAAGAAAATCTGGCAGTTCTCCCTCCTGAGGAGAGATGTTGAGAATTTCCAATAATACTGACCCAATTTTCTTTGGTAACTCCAGCACTAAGGGAGTCTAGAGATAGCACAGCATTGTATCCCCTTTTCCTTCTGAGGTGTTGCTCCGTTTCTGTGGATACCTCCTGTTCAGTGTGAATTAGAAGAATTTTTAGGTACTGCTGAAAATACTGAACAGGATCTTCAGAATATGTGGTAGAGAAAGATTTCGTAGTTCATTTTCCTCTAGCCCCAAATGGTCAATGTCGTTTTTTTAAGTGATACAACCTAGATACCGGAAATAGTTCTCTGCAAAGGCTCTAAGCACATGTTGTAGTCAGTCAGTTCCGGGTCTTGACTTCAGTCACTCATCAAGTGTTAGAAATCACCTACAGACAGACGTGTTCTGTGGGAAGGTGTTACCTCTCTTGGAAACCATTAGAGCTTTGAGGTTGATGGTCCAGTGTTACAGATCTGATTTTCTGGATTGTTAAACTGCTGTTACAATTGGCAGATTCTCCTACTAACAGAGTTGAAACTATGTCCTCCAGAGTGTTGTTATAATCTAAATCTGCATGCATTCCTATTTTTATATGATGAATACTGGTGTAGGTGAGAGGAGTTGGGAATACTAAATGGTGGGAGGTAACTGTTTCCTACCCTGAGCAAACCCTATCTGTTTCCTCATAGGTTAATGTAAATTGTCTTTCTACGTAGTCATTTGGAAAAAGCCATGTTGTATTGCTTTTCTGCAGAGGGGTAAGAGAAGAGAATGAATGTGTTTAGTGTTTAGTTATTATTCTTAATTATCATACACTTCAATTTGTAGATTTGAGTTACTTATGTGTCTTGTTAAACCTCACCAGCATTTGGTCTCAAGACCATGAGCCTGGGGCAAGCACAGACTGTAGCTTTCATGAAGTGCAAGCTCAGTTCAGCTGTGTAGCCAGAAAATTATTTTTCCTACTTAACTGGTAGAGAATTAGACTCCAGAAGACTTCTTTTCCTCTGGGAGTATTTTGAGAATGTAGGAAGAACTGAAAATGTGATCAGGCCTTAAATCCTAAGGAGATCTAGTGGATGGTTAAGAGGAAAACAAATTCTTGGGATGTCTTTGTTTTCAACTGAAATGCTTTTTGAGCTTCAGAAGTGTGGAACTCTGAACATCATCTCAGGAAATAAGGCCATCACTGAAGAGCTGCAAGGAGAAACTACAAGATGCATAACTGGAGGAGATTTTCTAGGTGATTGGGGTGGACCAAGCAGGTTTGGGATTAGCCAGTAAAACTGCCTGTGCAAGTAACCAGGTGACCAGTGAAAAAAAAAGGAGCAAGACAAAACTGGTTTTTAACCCTTTAGAAGGCTTCTAGATATAAAGAGACACATAAGCACTAATCCTGATAGCAGCTGAATAGAAATCTTGGCAAAATGTGTTTTATTCCTATCACTGGGCTGTCTCATACAAGTTCCAGTGTTTGGTCTTTAAAAGTCCTTGGAACTTGCTGGAGGAAAATTTCAATTGGAGCTGAACACAGCATGTTGTATTTTGAGGCTTTGATTATTCTGGGTCTGACAGGCTCATGGAGATTTCATTGCCTCTGGGCAACATCTGCAGCGAAGCCTTGTAACAAAAGGATTGAGTGGCCTCACAGGGCTCCCTGATAGCCTGTATTGCATTAGAAGGAAGATGTGTTTACGTAGTCAGGGTAATTAATTAGCATTTCCATAAGCAGTCACAAGTCCTGTTAACCTTGTAAATGCAGGAGGCAAGAATGAAGCCCAGATGTGAAGGCTCACTTGATTTTGTTGATGAATTCCTCTAAATTCTTTCAAGATCAACCTTAATTTAGCATGGCTAAAGATGCAAATACCCCCAACATCTGTTAGTGTCTCTGTGGCAGCTCTTTGGCCACCAGTGCTCCAGCTAGATCTGAAAATAAAGCAATAAAAAACCTCCTGCCATACTGAAGGGGTAAGCTGTTGGTCAGAAGTCCGATGTGGAACTGACTGAGGAAAGATAGAGATCAACTGCTTCAAATCAAATTTTAGTTATGGTAATGACAAGCTGCACCTTTTCTGCACACCAGTTCTCATCTCACATTTTCTCCCATGCCAAATTTGCCTTTACCTGGCTGACAGCAGTTGTTCTCTTTTAGGGAGTCCCATTTTCTGGTGAAGTTTTATTTCCCTCCACCTGCTCCCCTCTTGTTTTTTCTTCTCTATTGGATTTCTCATTCTTTTAGCTTGTCATGTGGGGGACTTGTTTCCCCTTGAAGCACCACTGTTTTTGCTCCTGACTTAAGATCAGTCTTCTGCAGAACTATACTGCACAGCATAAGTGAATGAAGCCCCGAGTACTTCTCAAGAAGCTTGTATTTGTGTTCCTCTTGTCAGTTTGTACGAAGTGCCAGGTGTGTGCTGTACTCAGAATTGCACCTCCTAGCACTTATCACATGACAAGGTGTCACAAGCCACTGCTACAGGAAGGATTACAGAAAAGAGTCAGTGACTGGTGTCCTGGGCAGAGAGACTGACTCCTTTTCTTTTTAAATCTCTTTGCTCAGAGGGCACAGCTATAACTTCATCACAAATATAAGAGGGAAGTTCTTCTAACAGCTTCATTCAGAATAATTCTGCTGGTAATTCTGAATGTACATTCCAGAAGAGGCTGTTCTTTATTGTGAATCTTGAGTTAGAAATGTCTAAAAGAGAGGCGGGGTAGGATGTGGAGAAGAAAACTAGACCTCCCTTTATTTGGTTCGTGAATCATTTGGCCAGGCTGTTGCCATGGCTTAATTTTTCTATCCCACACCACACTCCCACCCCCACCTCTAAAAGTGGGAGCCTTGGCTTGGTCCGAGCCCAGAACTTGTGTCTTTCTGTTGCCTCTGGCACCACAGAAATAATTGGTGGATGATATTAGGAGTCTTGTAACTTTCAAAGCTGTATATCTTTCCTCTTTTATAAGCTGGCAACAGATGAATTTTAGGGCCTTTTAAAAATTATTGAGAACTTTGGAGCCAGTGGGGCTCCTGCTTGTGCCTTTCAGTGATGATGTAAAATAAGTATCATGTTAGCACAGGGTGTAGAGGAAAATGGGAATTGGACCAATAATGCCTAAGGGGTAAGAAAAGCTCTCTTGCTCTGCTCAGGGTTTGGGTTGGGGGATTTTCTTATGGCATGTCTCCCTGCTGCAGCAGTCTCTGCTTGTTGGAATAGGCTGTTTCTAGTTTAGTCCTGTGCTCAGCAGAACTAAGTCTGTTTTGTGGGTTTGGTTTTTTCCCAAATCACACTTGGTCTGATCAGTGAGATATATCTCTGCAGCTCTGCCTTCCACAGAATTCTCTTTGTTTTAATCTCTTGAGCAATTTGGAAATGCAGAGTGTTCCATGTACACAAGCACAGGCTTGGAAATGCAGAAATACCACTGCAGGATGAGCTGTCTCTTTATTTTCAAGCATTCCTTTTTTGGCCTA
Organism: Pithys albifrons albifrons; assembly: GCF_047495875.1. Taxonomy (NCBI): domain Eukaryota; kingdom Metazoa; phylum Chordata; class Aves; order Passeriformes; family Thamnophilidae; genus Pithys; species Pithys albifrons. The sequence goes on from NC_092466.1 coordinate 23,015,903, forward strand.
AACCAACCTAAGGTGTGGTCCAACACATCTAGGCCATGCTCTTCTGTCAATGTAACTGTGGAATGACTTTTGTTCAGAGATAAATGACAAATTACTCCTTGAAATGAACCATTTAAAAATGGATCACAATGAGCTTCGACCTTTGCAGCCTACACTGGTGCTACAACCAGTCCTGTTACTCTGCCTTTAACAGCAGACCCAGCCACACTTAACCTGTGCTTTCGTGTGGCAGCAGCAGACACCGTGTGCCTGTGTCAGTCAGGGCCGTGCTGGGCTCTGATTGCTCTGCTGAACTCTGGCGTCTGTCAGGAGCTCAAAACACCTTGCTCTGGTGGTGAGCTGTGCTCACTACAGCTTAGTCAGCTCCTGTTAGAGGAGATGTACTATGAACACTTACTCATTTGCTATGTAGAGAATTCCTAGGAGCACTTACTCATCTCCTATGTAGAGGTTGGGCCAGACTTCATTGACATGAGTGTACTTCGGGCATCCCTTCCAGAGGAGTCGCTCCAGTTCAAATGCCCCTGGGGTACAGTAGTCCCCTTCGGGATCCACTTTGATTGCTGTGTACGCATTTTTCTTTGCAGCACTCCAACTTCCTGATGACATTTTGTCCATGGAGTAGTGTCCTCAGGATGTGCAAGAAACTGGAATGCAACCAAAACAAATCATTAACCTGAGGAAGCACAAAGCAAGTGATTTCTGCTCCAGCTGTGTGGTATTGGGAGCAGCACTGACCAGGTGTGGCTGAGCTGCACGTTGTGTGAGATGGATGAACGTGCTCTGTGGCAAACACAGACTTGTCCCAAGATTTCTGCCTTCCCTGGACTAGGCAAGGAATGTGTTGTTGGTTGAGCTCACCAGCAATGGGAAAAAAAGCCAAAGGTTTGTGATTACTGAATTTCAGTCTCCACTGGGAATTTCCTTTCTGGAAAATCCACTAGTAAGAGTTTGGTAGGTCTAACAGCTAGGGCCTAGAGCACCTAGGGGAACCAAGTGGGGATTTTTTTTTTTGTTTTAATCATTAAGAATCCTCTAAAAGCTTGTCCTTTATGTGATTTTTCAGCAAAACAGGGAGATGAAATGTCTATTTCAGTGAATGGTGAGTGTACGTGTTCTATTCTTTTCTCCTCTTCTTTTTCCTATGTTGCCAGCTACAAACTTTCCTGTCATCTACATCTCTGTGTGGACTCTGTCTTGTTTCTCCTACTGGACTCCCTGAAGTCTTAGGGGAGCAGTTGCTCATGTCTCTTACTCTCTTGAAGGGAGAGGTTGAACATCATGATTCTGTAGGAGACTCGTAACAAGATGTGGAGTTTGGGTTGGTCTTATGAAGTGTGGAAGTACAGCCTGCCAAAAATCCACCTACCTTGTAGGCCACAAATCCTGTAGTGGCTCCCAAAATTTTTTTGTGTTGGCTGCTGGACATTTGTGTCCTTTTAATTCAAAAAATCTGGCTAATGCTGTCATGTAGCTATTGTAGAGCTCTCCTGAAAGCAGGATGACCATTTTTAACTGACATCCCACATACCCGTGGGGTTTGTTTGCTCAGTTTGGGCTCTTTTGTGCCTGTCATGTTCTGTTTCTCTGCAAAACCTGAAAAAGCCGAATGATTCCTGTTTTCCTACTGCAAAGCCGTGCAAGATTGTGGAGTCAGTTTTTGTTTGGCAAGTGTACACCTTTGTTCAAAAATTGGCTTGCTTTCACTGGCAAGAGGATCTGTGTTTTAGCCAAGCTTCCTAAAACATGATGATGATGTTTAGCTAAGTGGTCCTCTGTTGAGGTTTGTAAAGGGCTCTGAGAATTCCATCCTCTAGCAAATTTATGTTGGGCTTGGTCTTACATGTCCATGGCATAGCACCAAGTCCCTTCTCTCTGCCCCCAGTAGCCATGCCCTGGGAGAGCCTTTTCCCCTCTCATCCCAGAATTATGCTAATTTTAAGTGCAGAGTCATTATTACTGTAGATGCTAGACTGTCAGAGATACAAATCTAATACAGTCTGACTTTGGGAGTGATTAGGCTATTATCTAAAATTTGATAAGAACTGTTATTTGTCTGGTAAGGAATTATCTTAACTGAGGGCCTGTTGCTTTAATGCTAAAGGACTGACTAGTTTTATTCATAGCTCCATAAAATGGGAGGGGAGGAAAGGAAAGCAAAAAAGCAATGTAATCAGTAGTCATAGTCCTCCGTGGCCACAGCACATTGATTTGTTGCACCTCAGAACAGGACAATTACATCTGCAGAGGATCGTTTGTGGTGCTGTAACACCAGTGCAGTTTGAAGCTGGGTTAGCTCTCTGAAAGTTAGACCACTGCTGAGAAATGCTTGTTTCTGTCTGTCCTGGGAAGCCATATGCTCCCTGAACTTTCAAGTACGCTGGGTTCTTTTATGCCTTGCCAATGTTATCTGCTGCCGGGATTTTTAAATTGAGTTAGAGCACAGGAAAACATCAGTTGAAATTCCTCTAATAAAACATGTATTTCAGATTTGACTCCAGACTAAGAAAGAAGTAACAGAGTTTAAATAAGAGGAGAGGAAGAGGGGGGGAAAGGGTCTGGTTTGCTGCTTGAACTCTGGAATTAATTGCCATGAAGTATTTCATTGGGGCAGAAGGACAGAGGGGCATGTGTGTTTCCAGGAATCAAACATGTGTAACCTCATATCTTACTGGTTGTTCTGTGTAAACCAAACAGAGCTAAAGAAAAACTATTCCCTGGCCCAGCCCTCTTAGAATAAAAAGTGAAAAGTAGATTGGATTTTTTGGGGGGTGGTTGTTCTTAATGCTGTTTGTGGGTAAGCCCAGGCAGGGAAAGATCAGATTTCTTTTGCAGACCTCTGGGGTGGGGAGACCATCCTTGCAGAGTGTTCACTCAGTGCAGTCAGATGGCAGAGAGATTGCAGGAATACCTCTGCACAGACTTGTTGGAGCAGGCCTCCACCCCTTGTGGTGCTTCATTTGGGCTAAAATCCTCTGCATTATACATGAGTTAGTGCAGGCTAAATGATGTACCAGCACAGCTTTCCTGTACAGACTTGGCAGTCCCTTCATGGCACTGCACTGTGTTGGAGACATGCAACCTTAGATATGAAAACTCTCTGGAGGAGGGACTGTCTTTGTGTCCTGTGCATAAAGAGCCCTGCTTGCTCCAGGAAGTGCTGCTCCAGCACAGGATAGAACAGCCTTTTTGTTTCGTGGGAGAGGGATGAAGAGCAAAGTCAGCCAGACAGGTTCTCCTCAGCGGGAATGTTTGAGCCCGACTTCAGGGTGTGTAGTGGGGAACAGAGCCCTGCACCTGGGCCAGGAGTTCCCTTCCAGGGGAGGCAGGGCAATCCACAGCTCATCCCACTCTTTCCCTGTGCCCAAGCCACAGCTTCTCTCCTCCTCTGCTGGGTTATGCCAAGGCCAGGCTGTGTGAGCTGCTGGGGCCGGACTGTTCCCCCTCTGTGCCCACCCTGTGGTGGCTGGTCAGCAGTTGAGTGCTGAGTCCCCCCTGTGAGATTTTGCCTCTGAGATTTTGCCTGCTGAGCCCGACATCCTGTGGGTTCTGCCGCTCATTCCAGGGAGTGCCTGGAATCCCAAGCTGCCAGTGCTGTCATGGACTTCAGTGTATTATCAGAACAAGGATGATAAAAATTCAGTCATCTGCATTTTTATACCCTAATCTTTCTCTTCATAAATAAGACCAAAGTGCATGTTATCTAATAAATTTTATTTGTTAATCATTTGGATGGCTGGAATATTTCTCCCCCTTGGGTTATATGTATATAAATGAAAATATTGTTAGTGATTTCACAAAATGGTAATTCAGAATAATGGAGAGTTAATCCTCTTTTCATTAGTGAGCCACTTCAGGACATACACTGTGGCAAATTACACTGCATTTTAAGTCATTTTCAAGTGCTGTGCACTAGAAAAAAAACCATTAAACTAGTTTTGCATTGATAGAAGTAATTGTGTGGCTAATTTGGATAAGCAGCATGCATTAGGCACAGCAAAGGAATCTCTTCTTTATGTTCACTATCCACTCTACAGCTGCCAGATGGAATTTCTTATACAGCTCTTTAGCATTTTTTTATTTTATTTTTAACAAAACAGGGAGGGAGGGGAGAAAGTGGAAGAGGGGGGAAAAAAAAGGAAAGTCTGCCAGTTTATCTGCTGTTTAATTCAGAGCATGAACACAGTCTAGTGGCTGGAGCAGTGATATGGCAGTGAAAGATTTCCCTTCTGCACCATTTGGAGTCTCTTGAACTATTCAAATTAACTCAAAATTTCCAGTAAAACCCTGGGAAGTCACAGAATGTATGGCCCATTTTCAAATTTCTTCAACAGGAGAGATGTGCAACCCCACCACAAAATTTGTAGGGAGTTACTTAATGCTTTTGGACATGTCAGTCATGAGCTCTACAGTTTGGTAATCCCACAGATGATGAAGGAAAACTATGCTTTATGTCTAGAGGTGAATGTCAGAGCTTTGGTGGTGGTGTGCACATTTTTAATGCTGGTTTTCCACATGTAGTGGAAGTTTCTGACTACTTTGAGACTGAAAGCTATAAGTCATTAGCTACATAACAAAATACTATGTTTCTTAATATTTTTGGCTCAACGGGCTGTGCAAGCCCTAGTGCTGTGTATAAAGATGCCAAACAATTTGGCAAGATTTATGCCTGGGAGTTAAGATCCAAGTTAGCTGTGGAGACTTAAAAAGAAAAGAAAAAAAGCAGACATGTACAGACAAGGATTGCATTTGCCCTTGCCCTCTGCAAGGGCCTATATACCCTCTGCCTTTCCTTTCTGCACCCCTCCCTGGGCCAGGGGTGCCTCCATCACTGCTGTTATCCCAAGCATATGTACTCTGGCTGCCAACTTGTGCCTGTATTTGTATGCCTGAAGCTACAGCTCTTCAGTAAGGTCAGAGCCCAGTGGCATTGGTAAAAATATGCAATGAGAGAGGCTAGACTAGTAAAGAAGGGGAATTAAAATAGAGACAGAAGACAATTTCCCTCACTCTTCCCTTCAGAAGTATTAGCTGTTCTGGCTTGCCTGGCATAGGGCTTCCTTGCTTTAATGCGAGCTTCAGTCCATATTTATATAGCAGAATAGTTTAGATTCTTTGCCACTCATGTTTCCTGCTCTGGGAAGTTCCCCCAGCCTATATGACATCCATCACCTGTGCGAGTGGGGCTTTTGATGGTGGCTTTATTAAAAAAATAAGTATTTCGTGTGCACAAGTGTACCAGCCGTGGTTTTGTAGTTTTGTACTCAGTTATCTAAAAGCTACTTCTCCCTGAAAGTGCCAAGCAATCACAAATTTATCTGGTTAAGCTGGGAAGTGAAGGTTTTCAGCATTTAGCAAACACGTAAATATATAACCTGTTTGTAAATGTGGAGGCAGATGTTAATCTTGTTCCCATTTTGATACTTTCAGATTTTACTTCCTACCTCTTTCCTCGTGTCAGCTCTGAAAAAGGAGTGGAGCTGCGGCATCTTCAGGAGTGTTTTTTCCAAGATGCCAAAGGAGGGAAAGAAAATAATGAAAGCAGCCTGGCTGTGAGTTCTGAGCCTTCCATGAGAAAGTAATGACATATCCACCAGACCTGATACCACATCAGTGCCGTGGGAGATTAACTTGGTGCCCTTGAAATTAATCGGCTGTTTGACCCTCAAGTCCAGGGACCAAAATAGTTCATCTACTGCCATGAACACTAAATTAGACAGAAGAACAAAACAGTGGGAAAAAACACCCTGTAATTTTGATTGAGAAATTATTTTTGTGCACAAAGAGCTTGTAACTAAGAAGTGATTCTCATTTTCTTTTCTGATGTTGCACGGAGAGCTTATTTATTTGAATGTTTTTATTTATCATGTAGAATTCAACACCACTGCTATCAGAGGACATCTGTTTTTCAAGGATTCAAAACTGAGACCTTCTTGCCTTCCAGACAACTGCAAAAATAGTTTTTATTTTTATTTATTTACTTCCTTCTTTCAGTTTAATAACTATCTCAGATAAGACTTTCATGGAGATACAGTGTCTGTACCAAATGTGTACAAGAGGGAAGTACCCAGGAGAAGATAAGGATGGAGAATACCAGTTCTTCCACACTTCTAAAAATGTGTGCAAAAGGCTTGAATCCAGTTTAGTAACCTGTCTCCAGGTAAGCACTTGCTTGGTGCTGAATGCAGACAAAAGTCCGATCTGATAACTGAGGGTCTTCAGAAACAGTGAAGGAGGATCTACTGAGCAAGTACTTGAATTTTTAAGAAATGTCCCATTCTTCCATTTCCAGCCCACATGTCAGACACCACCTTTCAGGGTGAAGAAGTGCTCACCATTTTTGAGTATGACTAAGCAGAGGGCTGGTTTATACACTGGGAATTTTTCACAGAAGCCAGTGCACATGCTGTCTGGAGTGCAGGGTTTGCACTTTGGAGGAAGGTTAACAGTGCTTTGGTTTCTAAGCTTTTCGTGACTCAAAGTACATCAGTTGAGCTGAGAGCTGGTCAGCTGCAGTAACAAAAGCTTGTGTTGTTGAATGATTTAATTAAATGAATTTAAAGTGGTGCTCCCTGATATGCCATCCCCATGATGTGTTGCTCAAGACTCCCAAGGCTGGCACAGCCATGGAGAGCTGTGTGCTTTCCTGTGTAACCTGACACTTGCTACACCCCAGGGCAGTGCAGTGAGCTGTGGAGCTGCAAAGGTTCCTTGGGTGCATTTTGGGGTTGGTGGGTTTTTGGGAGTTTTCCCTAACTCTAGGCCAAAAAGGTTACTTTTTTTTCCAAACAACTCTTGGGACAGAGGAGAAGTCCTCAAAAAATATCATTCTCTGAAAGACCCCTAAAAGAATTAAGCAAATTCAAAACTGGAACTCCATGGGTACCTGCAGTATACTTAACAAAAGAATAACGCGATCCTCTGTTCCCTATTCCTGTGCTGGTCTTCACTAAAATTCATTTACTTCAGTTCCTTTATTTTACCCCTGCATTCTTATGCTTAAAGCATTTGGGGACTGTAAAATAGTTCATCCAATGCATTAGTCTTTAAACAGTTGAAAACCAGGAGAATCACATCCTCTGTGCAAGTATTTCCCAGACCCTCCTGCTGTAAATATTCAAAACTAACTAGTTATTTCAATGAATTTCTAAGCCACTGATTACTTTAAAAACTTATTTTTGCCCTCATTCTTTAGTTGACTGGACTGGTTAATTTAAAACAGATTAAACCGAAATTTCATTAAATATTGTGAGACTGTCCAATGAAACTTAAAACACACCGTCATCTGAGAGAATTGCAATTCAATTGGAAAAGTTAGATTTGACTGGAGGGTGGAGTAATTATTGAAGAATGGGCAGAATATTCTGGGGCAGATCACAGATGTTACAAATCTTAAATTGCGTTTTTATTCCTAGGTTTTAAAATGAAATTGTCTCTAAAACAAATACCCTTTTGGTAACTAATTACTGAATTCTTAAAGCGATTCCTGTAACAGGATAAATTTGGTTTTCTAAAATCATAAATTACACTTTCGAAAACTTTTTGACTCTGTAATAGGTTTTTTTTCCTCTGCAAAAAGTTTATGAAGTTAATAGATACCTTGGAAAGTTTTCCAGCTCTCAGTCCTCTCTCTGGTCTACTAAACTAGGTTATAAAAGCAAGAAAAGGAGCACAAGAAGTACAGCAAAAAACATATATTGCTCAGTCTTACCTGTAAGTTTAGGTGGGAGCTGTAGGTAAGTGGGTCCTGTGAAGTGCAGCAGAACGACAAAAGAAACCTTACTAACTTTGCAACTAGAGTCTATTTTTAGAAGAGGATTTGCTGACTCTGACCTTGAGTGCTACTCACTCCAAATGACGATCTTTACATCTGCTGGTAAAACTATTCCCTGATGTGACCTGAAACATTAAACCTGGCATTTTAGTTACCTAGTCTTGGTATGACTAAGATAATATGTTGCCTGCATGTTGACTATAATAAAACAAAACTCATCTTTTATCTTGTCCCCTTGTCAAGCCCAATGCTCTGTTTACCGCTGCATGTGGGTGAAGAGCATTGCACTGCTGTTTCCTGTCATGCTGTGCACAAGTGGTTTGGCACTGGCACAACAATGGGCAATGGGAGAGGTGGCATCCTGACAAGGACCTCATCTCTTGCACGTGCACCACCAGAGAGCCATCTTTCCCTGCCTTCTGTCTTGGTTTTCTTCAGTGCCAACACTCTGGGTATCCATCTGACTTATGAAATGCCTTTCTCTGCTTAGAAAGCAACCTGGCGCTCAGCCCTGCTCAGTTCTGGTGACATGAACATAGCTTGCCAAAAAGAGGCAGAGGTACACTCTCCCACCTTTGAAAATTTCTCTGCTTCACTAGAAGGGTTTCCTGAAAAGCTGTGCACCTTCCTTTTGAAGAAAGCCGAAAACTTTCTCTGGTAAGTCACAGCCAGATTTATCAAAGTTCACATCTGGGTTCCCTGGTGTCCTCTTCCATGGCAGTACTTGGTTTGCTGCAAGAGTGGTGACCTTCATGGCCCACAGGAATTGGTGATCACATGTGACAGTATCCTCTTGCCTGGGCATTTGTTGTGCAGCAAACCATGTCCCAGAGCTGCCCACTCAGACAACAGCATTAGGAGTAATGAGATTTTGGGGCTGTTGGAGCTAGGCTTGCAATGACATAAGAGAACCAGCTGTCACATGAGTATTGGTATTTCCTAAGGAAAATTCTTCAGATCCATTGCCTTCTGCCTAGGAGCGGGGAAAGGAGTCAAGGAGACCAGTCAGGGCAAGCATGTAATACTGGGAAGTACCCCACTGATCTCTGGACATGCTTGCCTTCTGTTGAGATGATCATTGTGGAAATTATCTGCCTCAGCAGACCTGCCTGCACTGCTTGCATATCTTTCTGGTTCACAGTGCTCTCTACTCTCACTGCAGGGTCTGCAAAAAGCAGCCAACTCTTGATGAAAACCTACTGTGGAACTTTTTTAATGTCTTGCGAGAACAGAAACAGCTTTCTGTGGCTGTAAATGCCTGTGCCTGGCCAAAGCTTCAGGTTGTCCAAGCATTTTTTAACGAAGTATCCAAGACGCACGGTAGGTGCCATTAATTTTCAGTGGGACACAAGTTTCTGACTGTGTCAGTTGTTTTTAATGTTGCCTTAAATCCTTTCAATCACCTTTGTCATCCCTTGTCTGTTAAAAAGATAGAAGTTCATCCCAGAAGGATCAGGTTCAGACTCAGTCATGGCCTGTGGCTAATACTGCAGTACAGATGTGAAGTAATAACAAACAGTTTCAGTTCAAGTTCTGGGCATTAGATCTGCTGCTGTTTCATACAAACAGCATCACTCTAGCCAAGTTTCTGTATTACAGAGCAGCCAAGCTCCTCCCTGCCAATTATTCAGATAGTCGCTCTTAAAATAAGAAAGAGTTTAAATGTTAGAAACCTGCTGTGCCTTCTAAGTTACCTTGTAAGGTTGTTGTGCAAATTAATTCTATACTGGTAACAGAGAAACTTTGTGGAGAAGGAGATACAGACCCTGTATAACAGAAACTAGTAGTGGTTGCTTTACTTTTAATCCCTGCAGGTGAGCCAGTATGGGGGATATATGGGTAAGACAATACAGCAGACCAGCAGTGCTGGTGAGAGGAGGCTGCTCTGTATGGCGTGCAGTGGAAGGTCTGTGTGCCCCAGGGATGGGCAGTGGTGTATTGCTTGTCTCTGATCAGGGTTGTCTTTCTGATGTCAGATCAAAGGCATGACAAAGTTTTGTGGTATTGTTATTTTCACTCAGGCATCTGAAAAACAAATTTTTCTGTCTGACTGGCTGTCAAAACAATATGAACACTTGTGGCCCTCTCTCCTTAGGGTCCCGAGAACACGTAGGGAAAATCCCTCACCTCCTGGAAAAGTCACAGAATTTGTAAGATTGGAAAAAAACACAGTGGGTCATTTGGTCCAACCTCCCTGCTCAAGCAGGGTCACCCTAGAGCACATTTCACAGGGTCGTGTCCAGTTTCTGGGACCAGTTGTGTTTCCATTAATTTTGTTTTTGTTAATGAAAATATACGAGCTGCTGAAATGTTTTGAAACACCCAATGGCTTGGAGTTCTGGGAGCCTGGACACATGGACAACACAGCAGGGAGGCTCTTATTTTGGAAGAGGGTAGCACCTGCCTTCTGAAAAGCTGAATAGTTCCCTCGCCTCCTAAAAGCTGATGTTTGCCACGTTATTGGTAATTTCTGAAAATCTTGGCCAGGCTGATGATGGTGGTTTGAACACACAGATCATTCCCTCTTCCTGGAGCCTTGCCTGCAGTCAGCCTGCTCGTGGCCCATGGCCAGGTCCCTGCAGTCAGTGAGTGACACTCACTGCTGTCACCCACTGGCCCAGTGCGCCTGGCCAAGCACAGGCACTGCACCAGAACCTGCCCCTGGCGCAAAATTCGTTAGCCCTGCATTTTTCACATGTGCTCTGGAACTGTCAACGGGCCATCCAAGAACAGTGCCAGGCACTGTTCAGATACAGGATACAATTCCTAGCCTAGAGAGCTGATGCTATAGATAAAAAACCAAAGCCTTAGATGGGAAAAAGATGACACCCAAGCAGAATGAGTAAGACTGGGGCCCAAAAATGCCACTGACCAGCTTTCCAAGTGGCACTTTGTGTGGTACAAAAGTATGGAGCTGTGAGAAGGGATAAGAACTAAAGTCCCATCCAGAGGGAAGGGTCAGGGTCAGGTGTTATTTCACCCCTAAAAAAACTCAAACAAACAAACAAAAAACCCCTCAGAAACAAAACCCTACTTAAAACAAAACAAAAAGTCTTAGAAGGAAATTATTTCTTTCACAAAGAAAAGAAAAAGAAATTGTAGATTTCTGGCCAGACCACACTAGAGGTACAGTTGGAAACATCTTTCACACTCAGACTTGAAATTTTCATGTTTGTTTAAAGTAAAAGGTTTGAGTAAATTTCTGCTTCAGAAGACTTCCCTCCCCCATTCCAACCTGGTGAACTGGAAGATTTCCTCTTCACTACAAAATATGCTCTTATTTGGAAAAGTTGGGTTTTTAACAATTTCATGGGAAGAATAAGTATATAATTATATAAGACTGTACTAATAGACATTTGCTGTACTGAGATGCTAACAACATGCAGAAACCATTATGTTTCCAGTTTGGCAAAAGTTAAGAAACCTTATACATACATATATATATATATATATATATATATATATATATTAAAGTTAACAGTAAAGTAAATCCAGATGGTTCTGTCTCACAGACAGGCAGTCTTCAAACTAGACACATAGTTGTAGCCTGGCTATAACTTGTTTTGATTACTGCAGATAGAGAGAAATGCTTTAAATGACTGTGCAGCCTCCTCACAAAATGCTGTGTGCCCTTGATTCTTGCTGAAGTCAACTGACATTTATGCAGCACCACATAAAACTTGTTTGACAATACCTTGTGTGCACGAGTATCTAGTTGGGCATTACCCATTTAATTTCTCTTTATACTGAAGTATTGCTTAATGGTCGCATCAGAGGTTGGGGCTCTGCTGAGGCAGGCATTGCAGCCCCAAAACAACAACAACAAAAAAAGACAGTTGCTGCCCGATGTAACCTACTATTTGAGCTCGAGTTTGTGCCTCTCTCTTCATCTCCCACTTAAGGATTACCAGAAAGTATTGGTTGTATGCTTATTTTTGAGTGATGTATTCAGAGTTCTACTTGATTCTTTAGTAAGTGTTGTCTGTTGTGTTCATTAATCCCTTTCAGCTAGATGTCAGTTGTGCTTGCTGCTGTCAGCAGGGGAATCAGAATTATGTTGACTTGTGAGGCTATTCTGCAAATCAAATCAAACGGACAGCTTTGCTTTACAGGGCAGGGATTTCAGTGTTGGAGTGTTTTAAGTCGACACATTAAGGAGCATTTCTGAATGTCTGAAAAATAGGGGGAACTGAAATGTCCATCAGAAATTATACACTCATGGTACATTACTTTGTTTTGTTGTTGTTTTCTTTTTTTAGTCAATAAGCAAGTGTTCTTGTAGATAACAGTTTGTCCAAGTAGTATAACAAGTAGAAATACTGTTTTTTGAGCTTTTTAATCAATATTGTCAAGAGGGTAAGTTGGATTTGACCTGATGTGAGTCCAATTTACTGGTCTGTGCATCTCTTGCTGTGTCTGTGATAGGGCTAATACCAGCAGTAGTGGCTGTGTTTGTAGGGCAATCTGTCAGAAAAAGGGATGAAACAAGCTCTTGAGGGGTTAGGAAGGAAGGACCCCAGTCCTGGACAAAGTTCCCTGGGCTTGTGGGGTCAGACTGAGGCCAGGGCTCTGAAAGGCATTTTGTTCACTGTTCTTCATTTTCTCTCACTGTCAGCAGAAACAGCGTTCTGGGAGATTTGTGTTGAAATGGAGTATAGATCCCAAGACATAGTAATGTGGAAAATTAGGGTTGAGGGCTTTCTTGTAACCTCCCCCTACCAAAGAATGCTGGGAACGGGAAGAGCCTGGGGCCCCAAACTGCTGACTCCCATGTTGCTCTGTCGGTGCTAAGAGGAAGCTCTATGAGCAGAACATCTACCAGAGAAATTCTGCAGAGAGAGAGTAACCAGTGAGTATATCATTCTGTGCTGTACAAGACATCCTGATGTGCTCCCCAGGCCCAAAAATGGGGCATTTCCCATTGGTTGCACTGTTAAAACTGCCCTGTAAAGAAAATGGCATAGCCAAAATTCAAGGTGTTTTTGTCCCTGATATACCACAGTAACACACAGAGGATTGCATCTAATTGTCTTGATTAAGAGAATTGGGAAACTGCCAGTCTGTTTCTACTCTTACTGTTCATGAGGATAAGGTTTTTTTCTTCTGCTTCTCTGTATCATTAGTAACATATTGCTGCAGAGGTTCCAGAAATGTGTGGTCCAACCTATTTCCTAAGCATAACACACTTAAAAAAATAAACAAAAATAGTAGATACTTGGTATGTAACTGATCAGAAAAATTGTCCAGACAAGAAAGCAGGTTTCAGGTCAGAGTAATCTCATGGTCCATAAAGTGCCAAATCTAGACTTAAATAGACCTGAGAGCCAGAAATTGGATTGATGTTTGCAGTCCACTTGGTACAGGCTTCTGGCTTGCTGGCTGGCAGTGCAGATGAGGAAACACCAGAGTTGTCATGCTGGGGCCATTGGTCCAGTGTCTGTTCCTCTGACAGTGCTCACTAACAACCTCCTTAAAGGAAACTTCATTAAATCTGTGCTCCCCACTTATGGGATAAATTGTCTGCCCCACAGAAAATCTGTTTACTCTTCCCACTCCACCTCCTTAGATGAAGCTTGGCTGGAAGCCTGAAGCATGAAGTTTTACAGCTTTTCCAAAACTATTTATTTTCTTCCAATGTAAATTTTCTCTGGTGGTGGTTTTTCTTATTTATGTGACTCTCCAATATTCTCTTTAACTCTTCTCTGCTCCTTGCCTCCAAGTGTTCTGACAATGAGTTCAACAGACTAAATAATGATGATAACTATAACATTAACTGCTTTGAATTATGTCCCCATTTCATTTTTCCTAAGCAAGGTTGGGGAAGTTTGCCCAGCCACTGCTCAGGTGCAGCTGCTCTGCTGTGCTTGAAACATCTGGTCCCATGGTACCATATGGCTATGACCTACTGTCCTTCTAGAAGTAATCAAGTGCACCTTGTGTCATAAAACCCCACAACAGCAAAACAATGCCTCGTAATCCACCCGGAATGCTCCACGCCACCTCAGGGCAAGTGCCTTTTAATGACTTTTTGCTCCGAGTTTGATCAAGTTCCAGACTCTTTTAAGTTGAGAACACCATAGATGCTGGAAATGAGGTACTCCATTTCAGGAAAAATGCAAAAGCCAGACTGAATAGATCTGTAAAGTAGAAATAGAGTTGTTACATTTTGAGAGAGATAGCAAGACTGCCTTAATAAATGGTGTTCAAGTGCAGCTGTTTGTGGTTCTTAACTGGTGTTGGCCCACAAAATGCATACTTAGAAAGGAAATCGGGGAAAGCCAACACATGCCTGGGGGCTTTGAAGTTGTTATTATCATCCACATGCATAAGAACAGGAGATCCTCTCTAGTCCAGCAAGTACTGAGAAATGAATGAGTTTGGCGCATACATCAAAGGTCTTCACTTGTAATTTGCTTAAGAGATTAAAAATGAAATATGAGGGAATTATTGAGGAAGAGCAAGCTGCTGTTTTTTCCCCCTTGCAGCAGGAAAGAACAATTGAGCATCTATTCTGACTGAAAGTGATTACTGAAAAACTTTCTGACAACCTGGAGCAAAATAGCAGTTGCATCTTAGTTTCACTGACATCAAATAAGCGTTTGATTTGCTAAGACCCAACTGGACCTGTCCAGTGACAAGGATTGTTTTTGAGAAGCAAACAAAGTTGATAAAGCTCTTTTTTACAGAGCCATAATCTCTAAAGCAATGCCTTGCCAGACCATGAAATGTGCTCTGCATTTTAGCTACTAGAAATGTTTTATTTTGGAAATAAACTAACAAAACAGAGTGACAAACACCCAAAGCTTGCTACTTTTTCTTTTTCTGTCAAGTGGGATCTTTACTGAGGTTCTTGAAGAGACTGAGTAACCACTAGGAAGGAGACAGTGTTGTCAAGTCATGGGTGGATTAGAAGATACGAAAGCTTGATAACAACTGTGCCCATCTGGGACAAAACTGACTAGGAAAGCTTTGGAGGTGGAAGGAGGAGAGAAGCGGCTTCCTGGAGCAGCTTCCAGTAGGATTGCAGACAATGGGAAACTTTTATTTTTGCAACTGGAGGAAAAACTGTGATGAATTTTTGGAAAGAATCCAGGGATATTAGCAGAGGTCTAGATCATGTAAGTCTTCCCCTTCCACATGCCTTACTGTGGCCAAGTCAGATCTTGTGGAAGGACTTGGAGCCTCTGAATCAAGATCAGATACCTTAAAGAGCATGACCTTTTTCAGAACTGGCACAGGAATTGATGGGCATTTTTCTATAATGTGACCCAAAATGCAAGATACTGACTAGAGATCATTTCCATGTTCGCTCTGATGGTGTAAAATTTCTGTGTTTTGCTGACTTTACATCCAGCATGTGATTTAACACCTTTTGTCCCTTTCACCACACAAACTCTTATTGAGTGTTCTTGGTTCACATCATCTCTTAGGTTGGGATTTTACTTGCTCTTTTACGTTCTGAAATGGGTAGTCCTTAAAAAATTTGGCTGTTAGTTCATTGTACCTAGAGTGGAATATCAGCAGTCCAGCTCACTTACTGTTTTATGTCATGGAGGCACAAGGCAGGAGTAATAAAAAGTAAGAGTCTGTTTCCCAGTCAGAATTAATCAACTACATTTATGAACATTGCTACTCTTCATTTTTCTGCAGTGTTAAAATAGCCTCTCCTTGTTAAAACAGCCACTCTCTCCCACACCTTTCAACCCATCCACATAAACACATTCATGCTGAAAACTTTAAGGAAAGCCATTGGCTTGACCCACTGCTTTTCCAGTAAGACTCTAAAGGACCTGCATTTGTGCAAGTATCTATTCAACACACTTTATTCCAGCTGTTACAGATGTTGATTTCAATATAAATTATGGATTCAGTCCCCTGAATTCTCCTTACTTACAGAGAGGGAAGTGACAACCAATTATTTTAAAAGAACATTAATGCAGAGGATTTTCACATGAACAAAAATGAACTCCAAGCCACCACAGACCTGAGAACATAGCTCTGTACCACAAAGGAACATGCAGAGAGGCATCAGGAGATACCTTGCCACTAGAAGGGGAGTGCCAGGGCACAGGACTGGCCATCAAGAGCCTCAGCCTGAGGAATAAAACCATGGAAAAGCTGGCTGGGTGGTCAGATGATTTTGAACAAATCTTTGCAGGAGAAGAGGACTTGGGGCTGAGATGAGGAACTTAAAAACTGAGCTATCAACAGGAGTTGCTGCCTAATGCAATTATAGCTCATTTACTACCAGAAAAGTAATATGTATAAACACTGCATAAAATTATTAAATTATTGCTAAGCCTATTTTTATAATGTCTTTATTTGTTTAGTGACATGAATAAGCCTAATTTCAGAGAGAGATAACTACACTGTATGTCAGAGATAAGTATGTAAAGGTTTTTACCTATTGACTTGCCTCTTTAAAAAGAGAGGGAGAACAGGCAGAGGGGGAAAACCTAAAGGAGGAAAAACTTGAAAGTAGAATACATCAAATATTGTTACCTTGGAAACAAAAAGGAAGATTACATCACAGGATTCAAGCCTATAAATAGAAACCTAGCAGTGCAGATACAGAAGGAACTCTTGTTCTTAGACAGAAAATGTAGAAATGAAGATGACCTCCCTTTAGACACTGTTGTCACATTGCAGTCAGCACAACCCAATCTTGAGGACCAGCAGTAAATTTAGCTGATGGTATATGACAGTCTTCTCTCAATTAGCTGTAGCAGTCAGCTCAGGGAACTGGTTCAGCTGGTGAGAAGAGGTACAATTTTCAGGCTGCTATAAATACCATCAGTGTCTCCAGAGCCCTGCTATGCTGCTGTGGCAGAAATTGCTAAATGTCTTCAGCCTGAACTCTAAATCCTTTGGGCAGCCATGACAGGATAGTGAAAACCTTAAGTCCACATTACTGTTTGTAAGAAACGACCTGGGTGAAGCATCTTTGTGCTCCAGTGGGAGGCCTTTGGACAAGATGAGCCATGGCTCACAGGAGCAACTCAGGGTGTCTGTCCTCCAGAGGTCCCTGCTATATCCTGCCCCCTTCTTTTTCTCCCTCTTGATCCCCCTGCATTCATGTGACTCTTGTACTGAGGGCCATGGGGGGTGAGCAGTAGCATCTGAGGGGGCTGCAGAGGCAGACCCAGAGCAGCTGGTGGCGTGGCACACACCAGGCGCCTGCCCCTGCTGTGAGCTCACGGTCCCAGCAGTGCTGGGGGGCTCATCTCTTGCATCCTGCTAGTGTGAAGTATGATGGCAAGTGTTTTCTCTTTCTGAGTTATGTTTCCTGATACTATGGAATATTTATACTGTTAGTTACTAAACCAAATAACGATGTTTTCATTGTTACAGATGAATTCTTTCAGACTGTGCAGTGGTTCATCTTACAACCATTACCTTTTAGTAACATGCAACTTTCTCTCTGCTTTTGCAGCTGAACTCTCATCTGAGTACGTATACACAACACTGCTAAAAGGATAGCTCCAAAACTGGGCAGTTCATGCATCTTATGGGCTAATGTAGCTAAATCTGCCTTTGAAAGACTAAAACCTTCAATAAATCGTATTATTGTATAGTCTTTCCAGATGTTTAAAAAAAATTGATTGGTTATGGCTCTGTTAGGAAACAATCCCCTTCAAATTGAGACACAGATTTATTCCATCAGTTTGTATGTGATAACACAGGGCCTGGTCAAATTTCCACTTTCTGGTGGGAATCATCTTAGTTTGAGTAGGGATCTTAGTATGACTGACAGCTCACAAAGGGTTGTTCCTTCCCAACACTGACAGAATAAGGACTGGAGCTGCTGGTAAGTGAAAAGATTTCTTAAATGTCGCAATGTCATGGATGTTGATGATGCTGTAATGTATATGTATGTATACATCCTTCCCTGGCACTGCTCATTATAAGGCATAGCCAAGTAAATGAAACAGCATATGCTCCCAGCTGCTTTAGCCCTGGGACACGGCTGTGATGTACCAGGTGGCAGTGCTCTGGCTCTTGGAGTTTTTTCCATGTCTCATAACATGGTACGCACTTCTAAATCTACCAGAGAATCTCAGCTTTCCTTGGCAGGGGAAAGGAGGAGGAATCTAAGTTTATTGCTCCTGTCAAGAAAATAATGAAAACAATGAACTTTAAGACAAATAGTAAAATCCCATGCTTTATAAAGACATTCTCACAATGGGAAAGGGTGTATATGTGTGTGATACAAGAGTTCTGAACATCTGGGACTGGCAGAAATACAGTTCTTGCTTAGGTAGATACAGAGGTCATTTGTATGTGTGTCTGATTCTAGCTGTGATTCTGGATCCAAGGTTGCTATTACCATAGTAAATTTTTAAGGTCCCAGGACTGTAAATGTCTAGTGCTAAGGGAAATCTGGATAAGATTTGAGCCTTGTATTTTGTGTCAATCTTCAGTTTAATCTTGTGTTTTAATTTGGAAGAATTGTAAGGGATTTGACATACTTCTTTTCATGGGAAGACTGGTTGGAGTGGGGAGGGGATGCTGAGATGGCAGTGCTTTCTTTGACTTGCTTGGGTTTGGTGCTGTAATCTCTCATCTCTGGGAATCACTGCATCTGCAGAATTTGCTTTTTTCTTTTCAAAATGTCTTTCACATTGTAAATTGATATTTTGTGGTGTGATACTCTGCCAGTATAATTACAGCACTCCAGAAGAGCTCTTGCAATACATTACATGGGATGACTACTAAAATACATAGAATTTTTAGCCTTCCACAATGTTTTTTCCAAGTAGTCCAAAACTAATTTATTTTTAGCAGACCAGCACCTTTATTTGCAGGCAGACATTTCTCAGCATTGGGATGACTGTTGTCAGCATGACCAGCATGAAAAAGTTAGACTAGTATTCATCTGTAGAAATGCTTTTAGATGACTGACCAGGTGTTCTGCTATGTCACTGGCACTTGACATCTGACCAAAAGGATCTGGGGTAGCAGAGATGCAGGGAAGTTGACATATGGCTGGTGTGAAGCAGGCTCGATTGGAAACTGGAGGATTTGCTGGAGGTTGGTAGTGATGGTGAAACCACGTTGTAACCACATGGAGGGGAGGTGTAACTGAGTATTAAAGAATTTTTTTTCTTCCAAAAAATTGTACAGTAGGAAATGGTATCAGCTGAATTGAAGAATGGTGTGAATTGATGGAAAGCAATTTTGGTTGTAAAAATCCAAATACTCCTTTGTGTTACTGCCCTCTCCCAGGCACTCCCTGCCTCCCTCAACTGCCACATACTGCTATGCTGCCTGATCAGATGAGCTTTTTAAATTAAAACCACTCTGAGACTAACATGCATGCCAGAACTATTTTCCTTGGTACAGTTTTCATTTATTGTTACATGATGTTTCATTTGATTAATTCAAATATGTAGGAAATGAAAAAGATGGTCAGTCTGATTTTTAATCAGTTGCGTGTTCTAGTCAGGTATCACCTAATTACACACAGATTATTAACAGTTTCATCTGAGAAATGTTGCTTGGCCTTCAGCTGTGCAGGGTGTGCAGGGCTGGGGCTTCCTTGGACAGCTGAGGAGTTGGAGAGCAGAGTCCCTTGTTCTGTGGCAGGGTTTGGTGCTCACAGCCAGGAACTGGGGCGCAGCCTGTCCCAGCAGCTGAGTGCTGCCTGGCTGCTTGGGCTGGCTCTTCCTTCACCAATGTAGATTTTTCTCCTTCAAAACTCTTGGCCAGGCAGCATCTTCTGGTTATTATTTCTTAAAATCATCTTATTGTTGGCCATTGTAGACTGAACCCTTTAGAAATGTTCCCTGCATGGGTGACCTGGCCAAATCACAGGTACTGGTACCTCCAGGCATGGCCACAGCTACAAAAATTGTGTAGCTGATTGATAGTTAAATATGTACACACAGAGGATTGGAAATGCAACCCAATGAATAGAACAAAAAGTAAATTTAATTTTCCAAATATTTTTAATTTGAATAGTCTCTGATAAAATGTTTTTCCCTCTAGTGAAACTAGCAAAGAAAAGTGTCTTTGAGACCAGCCCTGGGATCCTGCTGTGTCTCTCTTGTGAATGAGCAATGAAAAGTGGCCATTCATTGCTGACTGATTATTTTTCCCCTTCAATGGAGTGTGGGGCGGGGGGGGGGGGGGAAACCCTCCAAAATCCAAGTCTTCTGTGAGTCCAGCAGACTAAAAGCATCAAGAAACCTCTGGAGGGAAGTAAAAAGTTATGAATGGAGAATAAAATACTGGTGCAGAGCAAAAGTGCTGTTGTGTATAAAGAGCAGATGGGAAAATGTTGAGTTTGAAGTTTAAAAGACAAGAATCTGAATCTCATTCAGCTGAGCAGGGGAAGTGGTTTGGGTTTCCTTTCCTTGGAGGTTGGCTCCATTTGATGAATTGTTGAGATGTGCTATAAATGTTTAAGATTTATAGGAGAGGCTCCAAGTTATACTAATGAGCAGCTAAAAATAGATATGATAGGAAAATATAAACTGACAAACAGATCATCCAGCATAACAATAACTTCATAATCATGCAACTGTTGCCAACTGAAGATGGAAGACATGGCATGAAAATGAGCTTTTGTTTTTCACATCTGAAAGTTAAAGGAGTCGGAGTGGAAACAGATGTTTTTGAAAACAATGTGTCAGAATAACTCGAGTAACAGCCAATTGTCGCCAGGGCTGAGCAAATAATTCCTTGCTCACTCTTCACTGGCTGATGGTTTTCCCAGTGATGGGTGGGGTTTTTCTAAAGAAATGATTTATTTATTTATTCATTGTAAGTAACCTAAATGATGTTGGTGCAAAAATTTCCAGTGTCTCACTTCTTACAGTTCTGTGCTTCTTGGGATTTGGAAATTTTTGTCAAACAACTGTTGGTCCTCCAAGAGCAATCTTAAGGACTTTGATGAATCATTTTGTTTGTAAATTTTTGCAAACATTTGTCAATATTTAATATTAGATGAATTGATGAATTATAATTGTTATTGAATTTGGAGGAATTAGATGCTTTGTTTTCATAGAAAGGAGTTTGTAGAGCAGCAACTGTCAGAGTTTTACACTGGGAATAACCACGGGACTGGATCTTGTCTACTCCAACAGTAGAATTGTTGAGCTTTCATTTTTAGTGTCTGTCTGCTGAACACCTACAGAAGAGAAACGCAACTCAATGGGGCATGTGTGGACAGAAAGAAGCATCAAAGATCCTTTGTGCTGCTGTGAATCTCTCTCTGTGCTGGATGTCTGTTGATGCACTGGAAGAGCTCTGTGGTCATGAAGATGATTGACAGCAAGTAGGACCAGACTGCAGCAAATGAAAGACCCTACTCCTTGACAAGTGACATTTTGTGTGAGTGGAGGTTCTGCCCATGTCTTGAGCAACACACATATCAGAAGTGTGAGCTGAATCCCAGACTTGCTTTTGAAATTTGAAGTTTAAGAACGGATGTTTTTGTCAGCTGACCGGACTTCTGCTGTGCAGATTTTCTATTTGCACTACTGTGAAAATATTTTTATTTGCAGTGGTATTCCATTGGGAGATGCTTTATATCCAGAGTAACTTCCCTGAGAGCAGTTTCAAAAGTTAATCTGCGGAGAATACTGCATCTTGTTTTGCAGTATTCAAATGCCCTTTTACAAAATAAAGTAAAAGATGTTATTTGTTTCCTGGTGCTGTTATTGCCCTGACTTGACACCTTCCTATTGTCTGAAAAGTTGGCAAAGACTTGAGAAAGACAACATGGGCTTCACCATAACTTAGTCATCAAGTGAAAAAACACTAGATGGGATATGACATGGCAACATCATGCAAGGCTGCTCTGTGGCAGGTTGAGAATGGCTACTGGCGCAGAAGAAAAGAAAAGGACAATTTTTTGGCGATTGAGACAGGAATAAGGTTGCTTGAACAGCTGGGGTTGTTAAGCATCAAGATGATAGAAGAATGTTATAGAGGCAGAAGAAGGAGGAGAGACAGAGCCAGATCCTCAGCTAACATCACTGGGTATTTTTAGGAGTGCTTCCTGAGAGTGCTTTCTGTATATAAACAGACAAGGTTCCAGGAGGCAGCAGTGAGGGGGAGCAGTGTAACTCAATGATACTTGTACTGCAAATAGTACATTGCAAAGAGCAAATTGTTTGACTTTATTAAACTGCAGCCTCCTGCAACAGATCAAGGGTCTAGTTTCTAAGCAGAATAATTGCAGCCTAAAGAAAAGTTTAATGTTGAAAGTCCCACAGGCCCTAGATTCCTGTTTGACTTGGCTCCAGGAGCTGCATATACTGTTTGAATCTTAAACTATGAAGTAAATTTGCAAAGCATAAACTGTTTTGAAGCCCCTTTCCATAGTAACACATAGCTCAGCCCTGCTATCAGAAAAATACAGGACAAAAAAAAAAATGGGAGGAGGGTCAAGTCTGGAAAGTGGACTTGACAGTGCTTTGCAAGTCTGGAGGGACTGGTAGGAGCTGGGCAAATCTGATCCAGGTGTCAGGGCTCCACAGAAGAATGTCACCTGGTCTTGGTGGGCAGTGCCAAAGTCAAAGCAGAACTCAGAGGCATGGAACAGGCTAGTCTAATGCAGAGCCAGCCTGTGAGACTGCTTCCCTCTATCCTTGTTTATAGGTGTGGCGGGTTATTTAGGGATGCTGTATCCAAAGAGTGAATCTGTGTATGCTGGAGGCCATAAATAAAATGTTGACTCTGGAATGTGGCCCATTTAGTCTTGTCCAGTGGCTTGGTATCAACCTGAACAACTTAGTCTTAGTCACGTTTCACTTTTCAATTTTGCGGTCTATTCTGGTTCCAGTGCAAATTTTTGTTTGTTTGCCTGTCAGTAGAGGGCAAAGCTATGAATGAAGAAGGTCCTGCAGCAAAGCCACCTGTGCAAGGAGGAATGAATAAATGCACCTGCAAGAAAAAGGCTCACACTCTTGGCTGTTGCCACTACACATGGTGAGAACCTGAACAATACCTTGGCTGGCATTTCTTTCCATGGGAAACCTGTCCTTGGCATCATCTCTTTACATGCAACTTGTTGAAAATTTCTGTCCTCTCTTCCCTTGGCTCCTTGCAGAGCAGATTTATGGTCTCATTTTCCTTTTACAAATAACACCCTAAGTGCAAATCCAAAGGATAAATAATACAGTGCAGACATGTCCATGGCAATATTCTCTGTATCACTGCTGAAAGTCTGAGAAGAAAAGCTGCTGAAGGCAAGATATCTTGTATGAGAAAACTATTCTTATGCTTTTGTGCCAGTTCTGGAGGTTGGAGAGCAAACCTGTGTGCTTTTCCCCAACATCCTGCTGCAGCTCAGGCAAACTCCATGTGCCTTGTCTGCAAAAAGGGGCTAAGGCACCCATCCTCCCTCACAGGGTTATTGTGTGAGATGTATAAAAACACCACCACAGTGCTCAAGATTGCTCCTTCATAAGCACAGAACAGGCAGGTGTTTGTAAGTAAACCTCAGTGTTTGTTCTGCATTGGGTAGAAGGTAGGCATGGAAATGATGGTAGCATCACTGCTGCTCTGTCCATTAATATATCTGCTGTTCTGATTGCTTCCACCCTCCCTCTGGTCTCAGCTGTCATGGCTTTGGCAAGCAATGTTTAGAAGGGCACTGGGCAAGTGCCACAGAGGCATCAAACCTGCAGGGATGAGTGGGACTCCTTTTAGCTGACTCAGAAGCATCAAAATGGACCAAACACCTCAGTGTTAGCAAGGGTGGGTCATTTCTCGGGCTGAGCTGGTGGTTTGCAATTCTGGATCTTATAATTGTAGCACAAGATATACCTGAAACCACCCCCAATATTGTTTTCATTCTACCTTGAGTCCAGCTGTAATTTTAAGAGGCTTTTGTTTAACTAAGCACAGGGGCAGTAAGCCTCAGTATGCAGGACATGTAGATCAGAGATTAGGACTGCTTAATTGTCATCAACTACAGACCCTGCTCCCATGCCCTTGCCAGGCCACCTCCATGATGCTGCAGCCCTCACACAGAGGGAGGTAATGGTGGGCTCAGGTACGTCATCCCCTGCAGGGTGGGGAAACTGGAAGGAGCTGGGGATCCTGCCTCCCACTGTCTGAACTTCATACAATGCAAAGTGCTTGAATTAACACAAGCTCTTATAGAAAGGAATTTTTTTTTCTGGGAATGGATAGTTACTTTATTTTCTCTGGGTCAGCGGTTTTGACCTCTGTTTTTTATTTAGTTGAATTTTTTCCAGGTTGAAGAGGAAGCTTCTACTCTAAACCTGTGATGGTGACAACCAACCAGAAGCCCTGCTCTGCCAGTGCCCTAGCTTACCTGGCAGGCTGCAGCTCCAGACAGATTTAGTGATCCCAGCTGCAAGTCATGCATGGCAGGGGAATCTATGGCCTGCCCTGGGCAGCCGATAGTCCCACATTGGTCAACAGGCCTCAGCTGGGGTAACTTCATGCTCAGTCACTCTGACAAGTTGTTCACTTGTTCACTTTAAATTCTGCCCCACAACCACAGATATTTCCAGAGATGCAGCTGGCTGGAAATTATGACCTGTCCTGATGGGCCCAATGCACAGAGATTTTGGACTGTTGTATTTTATACACCTCTTGTGCATTAATGTAGTGTCATTGGCTTGGCATGGGCTGAGTTACAAAGGCTTGAAGGGAGTGGTTAATAAGGCAGCTGAAAAGACTCCTCACCAAACAGCTTCAGCATGGTCTGCACTATAAAAGATCCCCAGACAGACCAAGGTGGAAGAGACCCAAGTTCTGGGAGTGATTCAGTCACCATGTTCACTGAAATCTAATCTCCTTGCTGTGGCAGGCAATAAGAGGCCTGTGAAAACTATAACCTCACTGATTTTTTCCATCATTAGCTATGACCTCCCTTCTGACTGCTTACTCCAGTCTCAAAGGATGGGACCCTTTCTGGAGGGAAGACCCGTGCCTCTGTTCCCTGAGAGGAAATTAGTCTGTAGCAATGGTATGCTTTACTTAATATGTTTATGAAAGTGGAAACACCACCTGAATTTCTCTGCACACTCTGCAGGGAAATCATGTTTCCATATTGCATTATGAGAAATGCAGTGGAAGTGTGCTATGCTCAGTTAATATTTTTAATGTATGGAAGCAAAAGAAACTTCAGTTCAGAAGAAGTATATACTTCTCTCTTTCTATTCAACATCCATAGTGCTATAAAAATACAAACTGTAGGGTACGTTCAGAACTGCAAGCCTTTAAGTCTTCTCGAGGGAAAACATCACACCAAATTAATCTGCCGTCAAGTGGAAATTCTATATTGTTTGCATTTGCCAATGTTCTGTATGTGGCTGTAATTGCACTGAAGCAAATATCTGCTTCAAGTTCTTCACAAGATTAAATGTGGCCAATTGGGCGTAAAAGAGTAATTGAAATGCAGAGCTGCTGCTTTGGATTTGTTAGAAGCATTGCTCATTTCTGCTCTGACATGATGACATTGTGTTCTGACTTTCCATTAAGACAGGGAAATTTAGGGAATGTGATTTAGAGCATCAGGTCGCAAGCTCAGAGGAGGACATTTCTATCTTCCACTGCTGCTGCCCCACAGTGTGCCAGCAGGCAGTGTGCCCTGAGTGTGCCCCTTCCTCTGCACGGGCAAGGGGACACCTTCCTCCCCTCTGACTAGCAGAGTGGCTGTCGACAGCTGTGCCCCAGGATGCAGCCTCTGGTTGGGACCTCCAGTATTGGCTCCTGAGGATTTTGTGGTCTTTTGCCATAGATTTGATGCTAAAAGGATTTGTGAAGGTCCAGCAATAACCTCCATGGCATGTAACAGAGGGAGCCCAAGGTCTGAGTTGGATCCTGACTAGTGTCACCATGTCAGACCAAAGAAACGTGTCAGCTTGCAAAGCCTGAAGTCTCGCCCTAAGCCAGCTGGATGTGAAATGTTAAAGATTTGCTTAAAAGCTTCATGCTTTCTTTTTCTTTTTATAAGTTTAGCCATTTTCCCTCTTGCCATATAAATGCAATTATAAGCAAGTAAAAAGTACTTTTTCAAGTTGACTGTGCTG
The DNA here is from genome assembly GCF_047495875.1 of Pithys albifrons albifrons. Classification (NCBI taxonomy): domain Eukaryota; kingdom Metazoa; phylum Chordata; class Aves; order Passeriformes; family Thamnophilidae; genus Pithys; species Pithys albifrons. The sequence goes on from NC_092466.1 coordinate 23,041,694, forward strand.
CCTTTTAATTCTGCATGAAAACCCAACTGCTCCCTATGCCCTGCCCAACAGGTAGTTAAATAAACAGGCCCAGGTGAGCAAAACTGCCAGTTTGAATCCTTCTTTATTTAATTTTCTTTTCAATTAGTGGGCTTATCCAAAAAGTACATGCCTAACAGCTCCTAGCAGTTTGCTCATGCTCAGCCTTTTCCCAAAGAGTTTCTCAGTGCAGCTACAGAGCAGTCCTGACAGCATCCTTGCAGCCTTCAGTGAGGGCAACATCTCTTGGCCTGGTGCCAGTGGACATGCCTTCTCAGCTCTAGCAGGCCTCTGCTCCTCTGCCTGTCCCCCTTGCCAACTGGAGGTCGAGCTCCTGGAGCTGCCTGAGGAAGCCGGAGTTGGGGCAGATCCCTCTGTGTGAACGCACAGTTCGGATGGCGTCGGCGAGGGACATACCTTCACAGATCATTAGGAACGCCAGGACAAGTGTTGCAGATCGGCTGATTCCCATTGCACAGTGAACCAGTACTTTGCCTGCAAAAAGGAGAGAGACAGCAATTATGCCGGCGGGCGAAATGGTGGGGGTTACTGTGTTGGAGCAGAGATGGAAGCTGATGCTGGGGATGGGCAGGCAGGTGTGCACAGCCCTGCAGGGCAGCCCTGGTGCAGTGCTGCTTGGGGTACATGAGGTTTTTAGTGGCTGGGGACAGAAAATTCATAACTGTGTTCCAGGATCTGTGGTTGCTTGTTTGAGTTTAGCTGTCAGCCTGACAGCATATCCTTATCCTTCCTGCCCAGCCTGCCATCCATTGTGTCCCTGCTTGCTCATGTGTGGTTTGGGGAGTGATGTACTTCCTGGCAAAGCTTCAAGTGTTCATGCTTGAAGGCCATGCTGTGGGAAGCAGCCTTGGCAGGTTACTTACTACCACAGGGCCTGAAAACTTGATATTTCAAAAGTGCAACGCTCAGGACTGCCCACTGCTGTTACAGGAACACTTCTGGTTTTCCACAAACACTTTATTTTTTTGTTTTGCTTAGAGCAGTAATGCTTTCTGAGGGTGCAGACTGTTGCCCAGACTTTGTTGGAAGTGTGTGAGGAAATTGACATTACTGTTAAAAACAGCTCTTGTTTGTATGTGCCATTTGCACCAGCTAACGTATGGATTGTGTTTCTACAGCCTACCTTGTACTAGTCATTATCATTCCCTAATGCCTGTATCTTCCCTTCTTTATTAAGTGATCAATAGAAAGAGGTTTTTAGTTTTCCAGAGATTTCCATGTGAGGTGTGCATCTTCATTAGGAGTTCATGAACAGCAATATTGTGAGTCCTTCCCTTCCTGCTATAAGTAAGCCTCAGAGAACACCTTCCAAAGATCCAGAAGTGTAGCTCTCTCCCCTCTGCTCTGCTTTTGGTTTTCCTGCTGTGATCACAAATGGAAACAGCCTGAGAAGCAGAATTCTGTATCGTGACTGATTTTCAGGTTTCTCATATATAACTTTGACCTATGCTGGAAGGAGATGAACATTTTTTAAAATGGTTTTATTTGAAATTAAAGGAATTTTTTTCAAGGGGTTGGCTCTCAGATGAAAGAATTTAGGTTTTTAGTCCTTTCCCTCTGGATGTGAACAAAGAGCTAATTGTGGAACCTGGAAATTTGCTTCTTGTAAGTATTGTGAAATACTTCAACTTGCACAAAAATGGTATAATCAATGAGAAACTTTTAATTGGGGAAAAAATTGTTCTTTGTTCTACTCAATTATAGCTATGCCTGAATGTTTCAAACTCTCTTGTCCTTTGCTGTAGTCAGATATAGTTTCTTCACAGAGACTATGGTTCAGCAATTGGCCATTATTAAAGTAACAAGTGATTAGAATCAGATTTGAACTCCTGACCACCTAATGGACAGCTCTGTCTCCCATTAAGACAACTGAAGAAAAAATGGTCTTTTTAGCATGAAATTTCAGAACACTTATTCACTGGAAATCTTCACAAGTTTGAAACAAAATATTTTCTGCCTTTTTTAAATTTTATTTTTTAGACTGTCACACTTGTGGTTTCTTGTACGCTAATTTTGTAACTGTACAAAGTACAATCTATATCCAGAAAGAGATGAAAAATCAGTCACAAAAATCCCATGTTACATTTTTTTCTTTGGAGATGGAATGAACTGTCTTGCTGCTTCTGTGAAAAATGTAAGGAGGGGTAGAAAGAATGGACAGCTTTTCAGGGCCGGTTTCTTGTTTTGTTTGTGCTTACAGCATTTAAAATTCTCACTCTGAAGAGTGAGACAAAAATACCCCTGTTGGATGATGAGCCTACATCAGACAAAAACATGAGACTGATTGCCCCCATTTCCCCGGGTGTTAATTCTGGGTGCTTTGTGCACAGCTTTTAATCTTAAATCCCATTTTGTTTATGACAGTATTTATTTAGCAACCATTTTAGTTCTGACTAATGATGATGGCATAGCCACATGCTCGGAGAGTGTGAGCATGTGTTGTAAAAACCTGCTCTGGCCAGCAGGTTGAGAGAAGTGTTGAATTCCACAATGTATGTGACACAGCCACCTCTCATTATCCTGGCATGAGAAATCTGAGCGCAGACCTAAAGATAGACATGTCTTCAGTAGAAATAAAAGGACAAATATAGTCTCCAGGAAAGTGGCAAAACCAGCTCTGGTGACAGCAGAGTTGGACTGGACATCAAAACCTTTAGGGGAAGGAAGAGGTTTTTCCAATGTAATGCCAGTTTTGCAAAATTTCTATTTGTGTTTTCTCATTCAGATACAGCTTCATAGACTTACTGAGTTATCAATGCCATTATTCAAGTTAAATTGCATGCATCTGTCAATTCCGTTAACTCCACAGGAATTCTTGGAATTGAAGTCCTACTTTTTGTGGCAAGATGGAGAAATGTTTTGCTAAAAAATAATGCTAATTTGAATTTCCATTAGCCTTCTATTCACTATCATTAGCCTTCCCACTAACCTTGTAGGGGTACGTATGCTGTATTATCCTTCCCAGCGGAGGCACTTTGGACCTAAATAATCCCAGTCTGAGATTTCCAGGAGTTTAAAGGAATTAGGACCACAATTTCTCTTTGACAAATACTACGAATAGGAGTAATCCAAAAGGTCTTTGGAAAATCACTGTATTGAAATTCAGTCTAAATTTGGCCATGAATCAGATTGGGCATAGGAGACTTGATGTTCTGAACCTAATTTTTGTCTGCAGCCTCAAAGTGAAGACCAAGTTGAGCACAGGTATAGATGCTGCCATTAAATATTGCCTGTTGTGGTTTTTTTGGAGGCACAGAAAGCAGAACAAATTCCAGGCTCCTGCTTGTATAGGCTGGCTCTCTGCTGTTTTGTGTCTAGCTCTGTGTCTGAGAGGAGGTGGTGTCCAGTAAGAATACACTGAATTTTCCTCCCTGCTTCTCTGACTTCCCTGCACTTCAAAAGCATCCTCCTGTATCAACAAACAGCTTAAGAAGGTGTCTGAGCAAAAAACCTAGTGTCTGAGCAAAAACCTGGACAAGCCCCAAGCACTGACCTTGGAACTGGCTCTCTAATACAACTTGTTCCCATGAGGATGTGGGTATATTATCTCTTTAAATGTGCAATATCTATTCCACATTGTTAGTCTTTGTTTCACCATGCACAGAGGTTATGATAAATGCTGGTACACTGACAATAAAATGACTTGTTTGTTGCAGATAAATCAGTCATGTGAAATGATTTAATTAATGTAAAATTGCTATAATGAAAGCAGATTTGAATTTACTATGTGATTATTTGTAGCAAACAAATTGAATGTTGAACTTGAGTAAGGAAACACAAGCTGTGTTGATGTTTGGTTCTATTTACGGGTTCAGTCCCTTGCCTCTTAGCTGCAAATGGGTTAAGTGACACTGAACTCCCCATGATGTACTGCATTTGACCAGTGCCCGAAGCACTGTTGCACCATGGTGGGCCGACTGTGGTGGGTGATTCCAGCGTGTTCCTTCAGCCTCTCACAGGAGGCAGCCGCAATGTTCTGTCCCAGCACCGAGGCTCAGGTTCTGGGTGGCTGCTGCACCACAGCTTGGGAAAGCAGCGCTCACCAGGCAGTTGCGGTGCATTCCCCTGTCATGTGGTGAGATGTAAGAAGGCTGCAACCAGATTTTCTGTACCACAGAGTCCATGCCACAAACTGCCATCCTACAACTCTGCCTTCCCCATCCCCATTTGATTTAACACACAGTGCGAAGAGAAATTGGAATGGTCCCACATTAGAGGACCATGTTGCAACCTTCTCTCTGAGCATAAAACAGGATCCCTTAGGAATAATGGCATTAACTGAGGAGAAGTGGGGGCACTTAGCTTCTGCCATTATTAAATCTTGCAATCCTCATTTGAAATTTTGCACCACACATCTCAAGCTACTTTTTGCAGAGGCAGACAATAACTGTCATCTGGCTGGGATTTGTGCGGAACAATAACACTTGGTTTTTAACAGCGGATTATGGGTATTCTATCCAGCTCATGCCTGCTGTAACTCTATTAACATCAAAGGATTTGCACTAGGGATAAAATTTTGCACATTCAACTTTGTTGGCCAAATGGAAGTTGGGAAATTCAATGTTGTTGGACAAAATCAGTCATTAAAACACATAATAACTTATTGTCCTTTTGCTAATCATCATTAACTGAACTAAATGTCCTGAACTAGCCCTTGCTTTCTTGAAGGATGGATTCAATTTGACTTAAGACCAGGCTCCAGATCTGTCACCCACAATGAACACCCCAGCTGCCCTCACTCCGTGGGATCCAACAGAAGCATTCTGCTCACCAGGAGAGCTCTGCTGGGCTAATGGGCCCCAGGGACTCTTCATACTCCACCATGGTTTTCTCATCTGCTGTTAGGTTTTATCCAGGTGCAGAATCCCCTGTCTAGTTCATGATTCCACTGTCTAGTTCATGATTAGTCTAAGTATCTGTTTTGTCACAGCTGAAAATAACAAGAACCCTACAGAAGAGCTTGGAATGGTGCCATGTCCTTTCTTGTCATGCCTCCAGAACAGGTAAGAGCTGTTACCTACTGGAGCGTGGGAGGTCAGACTGATGTACGTGTCAGAGTCAGGAGAAAGGACACTTTTCTTCAAATTCAAGCTGCTTTCATAACTCCCACCAGCAAAAAGGTGTCAGGAGAGGGAGCCTAGCTTTTCTTTTGGTCTACTGAAGTGGAAGAAGGGAAATGCCTTTGAGAGAGTTTGCCATTTCAGGAAGTTAAGCGGTGATTTTAACCTGGCTGTTTTAAACATGTTCAGAGGTCAGTAAAAGGTGAAGCTCTCTACTTGGGAATCTTTCTCTCAGCACGGTGTTAGTTTAATGGTTTTTGTGACAGGCTTTCATCAAGTTCTCTTTCCCTCCTTCTTCAGCTAGACTTTACCAAACCCTGCTGATTTATTTTAGGTTCAGCTGCTCTCCAGGAAAATGCAAATTGTACAGGTGGCCATGCAAAGGGACAAAATTGATATTTGAGGTGTGGCCCACTGAGTTTGAGCATGAATGAAAAAAGCCAATACTTTCCTGACTCTTTGTTTTTCCTTGTAGGGAGAGAACAGATTGTGCATCTGCTTACCCTTGTCTGAGCCTTCCCAAATAGCTCTGTTACATGGGCAAAGAAACAGCCAGACTGTGCTGAAGGAAAGGCAGCCAAGGAAGCAGGGATCATAAGCTAATGCTTATATATGGCATGGCTGCAGTAGTAGTGCATGTATTTCCTAATCTGTACAACAAAGATGATGAAGGAAGTTGGTCAGGGTGTGATGCAACCATTGACCACTGTGACAGGAATAGCTCCCAATTAGGAGCATGAGAGTGCACTCCTGTGCTTCCTTTTGCTCATGCTCTGGCATCTGGGTTTGAAGGAATTGCCTTAAAAATAAATTTCTTACATCACCAAAGACATATTCTGTTGAGAAAGGTAGAAATCTGTAATAAATCTGTCTATGTTGTTTTCTGGACTTCTGGTGTAAAGCATCAGATTTTTTTTTCAAGCATGATAGGAGTAACAGTTCTTAATTCTAGTGAGCATTTGATTCATAGTTTTAAATATGTTTATGCCTCATACAGCCTTAGCTTTGAGCTATCTTCCCAGGTAAAAAAAATAATATATTTCCATTAAAGAAAAAAAGTTGAATTATCTTGTCATAGTTAAGCAGCATTCTTAAATGACTTCTCAATCAAGTAATAATACCTTGTTACATCCCGAATTTAATATGAACAGGCTTCTTGTCACCTGGTATATCTTTTTTTCAACACCACTGCTCATAACAAATGCTTTTTTTTCCTCTTCTAAGTGATGTGAGTAACAATCCCCTCCCTGTCTCATCCCTGCACAGGTCATGGGTATTTAGCTGCTAAATTTCTGTACCTCGGGAAATTATGCTTCCAGAACATCTTGTTTATATATTTTCTAAACTGTTGCACTTTCCTTAAAATGATGAATGTCAGCAACAGCTGGACAGTATATGATTAAATTTCACCTTGTCTACATTCCCAGAACCCTGCTTCCATATGGAGTTCAGTAAAGAAATATTAAAAGCATGGGAGTAGGGATAAATATGCCTTGAACTGTAACTTGTTCTGCATTCATAATTTTATTATTTGGGCATGCATTTTGCAAAGCACTAGTTTAATTTGCTTTTTTTGGCTACCACAATTCATCTGTTGTTTTCTCTCTTTTGTCAATTGATTTGCAAGTTTGCTCTTACACACATGAATAGATTTTGGATCTTACCTTTCTCTGGAGCATTGCCAGTAATGGCTTTGATTGCAAATAACCTATGCTATAATAGAAATGGGTGCAGATCCAAATTCCCCAAATCTGCTTGTGGTTTTGAAATCCAGATGGAGCCCTTAGTTGCACAAAGGCAAATATTTTTTAATGGAATAGGTTAAGCCTTTCAAAGAGCAGTAAATGCAGAGGTATCCAGTGTGGAGGTACATTGTTTGCAGTCACTGTGTCTCCTCTTGCTAGGTTGTGTGGTGTGGAGCAGATCTACTGGCTGCATATGATTAAACTGGGTAATCAGTACTTTAGGACACGCTTGATATTAAGGCCCAACATGATGCAAGCAAAACAGTGTGTTCAGTGTATAACTGTTCTCTTAATCACTTATTTTTGAGTTGTATCTGTACAGTTTTGTGGCACAGTGGAGACTTGCCTCTGTGAAGGTTTGCCCTTAATAGTAAAGATCCCCACTTAGACCCAGGCCTTTAGCATTATACTTGGCCTGTGTTTAATGAATCCAAGGATTTTGGATTTTGTGTGTTATCTTCCTATTTCAAGGTTATACTTCTTCCAGCAACAGCATGACATTATTCCTGGCTGATGGTATTGCTTAAAGTTCTCTTCTTCCATAATGTGTGTTTGTAGGATTTGCACAGATTGCAACATTATAGTTGAATCTACTTACTCAAATATGATGTTTGCCCTTGTCTTTCATTTTAAAACCCATCCCTAATTTGAAAAGATCAAATAACATGCCTTCTCCCGGATCAGTGTGTCCCTATAGGTAATAAAGGATGCTTGCTGTTTTGTCTTTTGCTGATAAATAACACTATGCATAGGGAGAACCCCTTTGAAAGCCCATTCAGTGCATCCTTCCCTGTTGCAGGGAAACAGGGGAACTCCCACTCACTGTAGGAGTTCAGGGGGAGGTGGGATGCTGCTTGATTTGGGTATCTCCATTCTTACCGATGTGTAGGTTGATGGTTTATGTCAAACAATATTTGATAACTTGCCCTGCTTGTCTGCTATGCAGAAGATGAGCAACATGAACAGATGGTCTAGTTACCTTTTGGGGAATTCAGTGCTTCTCTGATGTACTGAGCAACTGGGTAGAAGTGAATGCTGAGATCGAAGTCTGGGTTATCCTCTGCTTCTACTCCGTAGTAATCCACAGACAGGTCATTATAGAACGTGGGTCCAGTGTTGATGCGGAATCGCCCAGCAGCAGCATTGACAACATGGGAGATTCCCATTTGGCTCAGCTGGGCCTTGTCACGGGCGACATACCTGGGAGAAAGAGGCTGAGTTTTATTTGACTGCTGCATTTCAGTGTGGGGTAGAACATGCTACTGATGGTGAGTTTGTTAGAACTGCATGAAGTTGTAGCAGCTATTTTCTGACAGGCTGATCAGGTCCAAAGTATCCATAAAAATGCTTCAAGACAGCAGTGACTTGTTAAGGAACTGAATTTTGGGTTTCCCGCATTTTTTTCCCAAACATTCATTTAGATGGTTTTTTTCAACTGATGAAAAGGGGTGGTGGAGATATTTCTGCACAAGCCAAGAGTTTTCTGGTTTGCTTTCTCACCAAGTAACCTCTGCTGAGCATCCATCAGTTCTGGGGATGGATGCCATCTGGCAATGTGAGAAGAAAATGAGGTTGCTCCTGTTCTACCCAGATCTGCCATGACTGCCTAAAGTACTGATGCCATGGCTCCAGTGGGCTCTTGCAGTGTGGCACTCCTGTACTAATACAGGCGGAGAAACCAGGAGAGGGGGATATTCTTTTTAGTTACTTAGGATGTCTTTTCTCTCTGCTATTTCATCCTATGCAAGCTCAGCATTGTTCAACACTTAGACTTGTTGTGGGGGAATTCCCAAATTAGTGTCCACCTCTCTTTATTTAAATAAAGAGCATAAGATCTGGGGGAAATAGAGTGGGGTCAAAGAGTTGCATTAACATCTTCAACCCTTCCCTCTCTCTTACAGGTCTCCCACATAAAGGTTTGGCCAGACTTCATCCACGTGCCCTGTGGGGGATGTGCGTATGCAGAGCAGGCGCCGCAGCTCCTCCAGGGATGGTGTCCCAGCACTGCACTGACTGCCAGATGTCCACCTTGAGGTGCTTCTTATCTTGGGGCGCCGTAAGTCCCCACTGCACAGGGAGTCCCAGGCCATCCTGAAAGGGAGAGAGCAGACATTCACCACCAGCCAGATGCATTTTTGAGGTTTTGCACTCTTCCTCAAACAGTTGATTAAAGCTTCATTATTATATTTTCATACATTTTTTTTAATAGGATCTGAGGAAGTTCCTACTACTGTCTGGAATTCTAGACACTACTATTGGCCCAGTGAAAAAGCCCAGCCCTTGATATGCCAGCACCGAAGTTCTTCTTTCAAACTGAAAGAGGTAATGCTATGGAATATGTATTGTGTAAATGTATCTACTCAATGGGTATAGAAAGAAGGTACTAATTTGTTATGCTGAGGTTTTCCTTTAATCAAGTAACAAGGGCTTCCGTATTTAGTCATAATCTGATTTGTCTTTTATAAGTGCTCAACAAACTGAGCTGGACTGAACAGAATTGGTCATGCAAATATTCACTGGTTAGCTATTAATTATGAGCTTCAATGGCAAAAACTCTATAAGGAGTATTTAGGTTCTTTCCACTGGTTGTTACAAGCCATACTTGTCCTCATGACAAATGCTTATGTTAGAACAATCTGCATGAGTTAAAGTGATTCCAGCTGTCATTAATATGAGCATTAACCTATTTTTTTAATAAATTGTTTCATTTGCATTCCTCTCCTGTCTACTGCCTCCAAGAGCTATCCCATTTCTAATCTTGAGGTAAGTACTTCAGTTACATGGAGAAACACTTTTTTAGGCATCACTTTATCTCTGGAATTACTCTTTTCTCATGTGGATGTTTCTTTTGAAATAGTGGTTCCTTGTGCTAGCTATAGATTTGAACCATTGGGAGGATTTTTAAGAGGTGAATAGAAATTCTATTTTTCATAGAGTTCTGTTCTAAGAAAATAATAAAAGTATATTCTATATCCAAAAATTAGTCAAGCATCTGCATTACAGAGATATTAGGAAGTCTGTCAACTCATGAGCTTTAAAACAGAAGCATCTCTTTAGGACAAGGGTGGAGTTGTAGTCAGTGGGTCAAAGTCTTGCTCGGGCACTGCCTAAAGCACATCCTTTACATAAATTATTTGAGGGGTGGTTTGGGGTAGAACATTCCAGGACAGCAAACCTGAAATCTTGCATCTTTCTGTTGAAGATCGCTATTGCTAACAAGTAGGTTGTATTCATATTCAAACACCTCCACTGACAATTTCCTTCCAAATACTTACTGTGGTGAAAGATTTTCCTAGTTTCCCATCAGCCTGTTTTCTCTAGCCCCAAGTTTGTGCTTTGATGTTTGTTTTGTTGTTTTTTGTTTGTTTTGTGGGGCTTTTTTGTCTTTGCATACACAAAGAGGAAGAAGGTCTGAAGACTAGCATGCTTTGGGAACTCATTGCACCTTCATATTAATCCATTGCTATGCTGAAGGGAAAATGGAGCAGCTAACTCCCTGAAGTATCCGTAGGATATGGAGGAGGAAAAGGGGGAGGGAAGTGTCAGTGTTGGGCCACAGAAAGGATCTGAGAAGACACTTTTCTGTGTAGGTGGAATGATCTGCCTTGCCACCCAGTTGCCAAGAGGGTCCCTCTGTTATTTCAGTACACCTCCTTCTGCTACCTTCGTGGCAGCTTTGACCATTCGAATACAGTCAGTTTTCACCAAGTAGTATTCCCAGGATGGTCTTGTATTGTTCTAAGAGCATTACAAAGATCTCCGCTGTGGAATGTGCTCCCCTCCCAAATGTGCTATCTCCTCTAGTGTCAGCTTTTACTGTGAAAACAAAAGCAGATGTTCTTGCCCATTTTGGATGGTTTTATGCAAGAGGAGGCATGGAGGAACTCCCACACTGGAACAGGCATTTCCCATTGATTTTCATAGCTCCTTTGACACTGGCCATTCCCAGTGCCCCCCGTGCCAGGTCTACCTGCTTCCTGCTGGTGATCTTGGACACTGGTGTGACTTCTTTCATCCCACACAGGTCTGCAGCAGAAATGGGACTTGCATTTCCTGTTCCCTGACCACAGGGCAATCTGCCAGTTCATTAAGTACTTCCAAGAATAACAGCCTCCTCCAATCCTTCCCACCTCATAATATCTGCAGCAAATGTTTCCCTTTTTTGATGTACCTCATTCCTTGCAGTGTGGCTAATGACCACTCTAGGGCACTTCTCACTCCCCATAAAGTTGCTTTAAACTGTTTGGGTTTTTTTCTTATTTAGTACTGCCTGTTATCTCTTCCTCTTGCCCTCCTCACTGTATAGATACTTCGGTTTTCCTATTACCTAGCCTCAGGAGACTGAAGGCTGCTGTCAGCCTTGCTTTCCTAACCCTCATGGGAATGGAGAATTGTAGGGAACTGTCCAAAAGTCCTGGTAATGTTGTGACTTTCAAATTGCTGTTAAGATGGGTAGGGAGTGCCACCAACTCACTCGCACAGCCCTTCTGGGTGCTGTGCTTTCCAGGTCCATAACTCCAGCTGTTACAAGGCTGGGTGGATAACTCTGATATATAATGCACCTTAGGAAAAGTGCTTCTTTTTTGTTTGTTGGTTTATTTTTTTTGTTAAAGTTGTCTTTCTAGAAGACTTTCTACATAGGCTGGAAAAAAGGAGGTACTGTGTGCTACATGGATATTGAAAGCTGTGGAATAATTGTCTTTATAAGATGGGTGTGCTTCTTCAGAATTATCCTAAGATGACTTTCAGCTTGTGCTCACATGGATATTGTATTATAGCTAAGGAATTTACTCCTGTTGAAACACAGATGTAAAATGCTGATGCTGTGTACAAAACTTATTTCATCTTCATTCTAGTCACATTTTTCAACTGGAGAACAGCATCAGTTCATGTAAACTCTATGCCCAATAAAAAGGAAGGACTGGAGTTCAAGTTTCAAATGTGAAATAACTGGAACTAACAAGCTGTGAATGATTCAAAAGCAGAGAATTCTCTGTAGGACTGTTCAGCTAATATGTTGAATAATGAATACACTGAAAAAAATAATAGCTTTCCATGGAAAATTTACAGACAGGAAAACAATGCGATGTTTTTTCTGAATATGTGATTGCTCAGTTCTAGCATCACTCTAACATTTTAACTCGCTAAATTTATACATGTCATTACTGAAATGCACGTATTTAAAGAAAACAATGCTATGATTAAAATTTTGTGTAATGTTTCATAAGGAACATGAATAGATTGAAACAAATTAACGTGAAAGGAAAACGATGTAATAATGTGGAGGTTGTTCATTTTAAAAATACATTTTTAATGATTCTCAGCTCAATTCCTCTATATGGACTTTTTGTAGTGGATCTGTTTCTGTGATATGTGTCATATGAATAAGAAATACAATTTTAAAATTATGGTTTCTGAATGATGACGATATGAAATATTCCTGATCTTTGTCCTACTGGAGTTGTATTACAGTAATTATTCAATCACATAGGAGAAATCTTACCATTACATTTATATTAATTCTGAATTAGGTTGTACTGCAGCTGTAATTGTATCTGAACAATGTAATAGAATTTTCTTAATTATGACTAGCAGAAGAATTGCAATCAAAGGGACCTATTGCAGAGCAGAAGGTCATTCTGATATCTAGAGTGACCTAGAGCATGGTGTCACCATCCATCCATACCTGCACCTGTAGCCACCTTCCTGGCTTGGTGTGCACTGGTGGCGTTGCTGCATCTGGGCTATGAGAGCAGCCAGGTCAGTGGTTCCTTACGTATGAAGTACCTCAGGAAGAAAGGAAAGTGCTCCTGTGAGAGGTCACAGATAGTATCTCCTTCCTGTTTAGGCTTCCCCTCTCCCCAGCAGTGAGTGTCCCTGTGAACTGCATTATATTGTACGTACTTTGGATGGTTTCCAGTTAATTCAGTGACTACAGCTTTATCTATAATGTAATTAGTGCCATCCAATGCCATGATGAGGAGAGGTCCTTTAGAGACCAGTGTCTCAGTCCTTGGAAACGTATGCCACCTTTTATCCAGTTTCTCCAACTCCATAGTATTTAATTAAATAAGAACAAATTAAAAAGTCAGTGTAATTTTACAATTTGGCATTACATTGGTACGAGATCAAGCTGAGAGGATGGTATGAGGGCTGAGATGAAGCAGGGCAAAACCCTGCAGCATAATGCTGTGGAAAGTCGGGAGGTAAAAACCAACTCTTGTGTCTAGGATATTTAGTAGAAAGCCTTTAAATCCTCTGCTTTTCCTTGCATTTTCCAATGGTAAGATAAAGGAGGGATCTGAGCATAAGGATGTCAATACTCTCATTTCAATTATGTATGAAATATTTTAATCATCCCACGACCTATGTTGGCTTTTCTGTATGGGTAGAACATAGCCATTTTCCTTTACGTTAATATAAGTATTTCTGAACTTTTAAATCCTAAGAACAAAATATTCTACATCCTGTGTTTTCTCAAGCTGGTATGGGCTGCAACCTCATCATCCCAGTGAAGATATCAGGCTGACTACACTTCAAATAGACTGATTTGTGGTGGCAAAAGTCTGACCTGGAGCCCAGGGCTTGGCTGAGTAGGTCATGTCAAGTTCATGCCTATTGTGTATTCGAAAGTCATAAACATTTCTCAGAAAGCCTATCCCTTGGAAAGATTCCTCCAAGATAACATATGTTTGAGAGGGGATTTTGTGTTGCTACATTGCCACACAAATGACAAGTATTACTGTCATCATTCTTTCTTCCTTAGCGTTTAACCTGATAGTCTCACTGGAGTCATAATTTGTCAATTGCTCGAAGCACTAGGAGATATAGATGGTATGAATCAAGCACAATGATGACTGAAGTAGGGCTGGCTGGACTTGAATGCTGAGATAGAGGCAGTTTCTAGAGAGGCACAAGGTATTTGAGTAGCCAACTGTTTGTAAGAAAATCTCTCCAGCAGCTGGAGGATGTAATCTGAACAGCACTTCCAAATTTAGCAGATGCTTCCAGACCCTCAACTGTAACCCAGCTATACATTTAGGGCAGGTCACCCACATGGTGTGACTTGGCAAAATCCATTAGGTGGATTTGCTCTTCACAGACCATGCAGAGCCTATGTTGAGGAGCAGATTAACTAAATCTTGGTATTGGACAACTTTGAGCAGCACAAGGAAAGGGAAAATATCTGATGGGGTTTTTTTCCCCCTTAGTATTGAGTTGGTGCAAATTTTCTGCCTCAGAAGCCTCAAAAATATCTAACTTTTTCATAGCAAGTCTGTGGACCAGGCAGCCAGGCTCAGTGATGGTCTTGACTGTTTCAGGATGTACATTAGCATGCAGGTCCCAAGGCAGGGTGGCCTTAGGGTTTTTTCCTGTAACTGTAGTATAAAATATTCTCTTGCCATCAGCTGGTTAGTACATTGTATTTACCAACCATGTGTGCAGTTCCTGACTGGTTGGAAAGAAGCAGCCATCCTTTGGTGTGCAGGAATGCTCTATCAAGTGTGCAAAACCTGGTTGTCACTTGCTGATTTTGCTAATTTTTCTGGGTCTTGAATGTATATTTATTTTATTCTTTAGCCATGGGAAATCATCTCAGTAGAGTTACTGCCCACACAGCACCTTTGAGTGCATAAGAGACGTGAAAAATGTGAGCAGCGAAATGAATTTTCCCTGACCCACCCGTTCCTCCCAAAATGCAAACCCAAGGGTTTTCTGGACATAGTTGCGTTTTTGTAATATAAGTGGGATCCTAACCATTTTTATGACTCAGGCCAGAAGCATGGACAGAGTCTGTACAAGGCAGAGGTGGGCACATGGAGTGTGCTTTACAGAAACCATGGCTGATAGGTAGCACCAGCAGTAGGATTGCAGAGGTAAGAGATGATAGTTCCTCCACCCCAAGCTTTTCTGTGGCTTCCTCACCACTGAAGCTCAGTATATTTTGTTGCTGAATTGGACATTTTTATTTACTAGTTACAAATTTTACATACCATTTTAATAGTGTGCATTGTAACTATTTAAAACTTAGTATTAAACAGGCCCAGGCACTGTTAACAATCTGCATGTTACGATATGTATTTTTTTGTAACTGCTTGTTATAGCATCAACGATTAAGAATTTATTACTGGTGCATTTTAGATGGTGCTTTACAGTCATGTAATTACAGCCATCTAATAATTATTACATAAATATGTATTGAGAGCAAGAACCCCAATGTAAGGTGACCCCAAAGGCTGTCATCTGCCAAGACCAGAGTTCGGGCCCTCAGGTGGCAACGATGTCATCGGCACACGCGGGGAAACACAAACGTTTGAGGCTGTGCAGGGAGCTGTGTTCCTCCCCTCACTAGGTGTTCATGAAGTCATCAGCTGGAGCAAGAGCACTGTAGAGCTCTAAGGACCTGAACTTGGTTCTTGGCAAGGAAGCAAAGGAAAGTTAGTTCCCTCCAGTCCTAATCCCAGCAAATGTGCAGGGCTTTTGGCTGTGAGCAGAGAAGTTCAGGTGCAAAATTGGGCCCTCTGGAGCCCATTGGCTCTCAGCTGCCAAGGGCATCCTTATACCCATTAATCCAACCTGACCTGGTAGACAATCAGACACACTTTATATAACCCAAAGACAGTAGCTGGTCTGAAATACATCTACCACATCTCCATGCTATTTGTGGCTGCAACAGCATGCCCATGTTTGACAGTCTCTCTAGCTCCCTGCCGGGCTACTTGATCAAACTTCATTGCCAGTGTCCTCCCCTGCAATGGACTTCAGACACCAGACTTCACTGATGATCAGTCTGACAGTCTTTAACTCCTTCCTCCATTCAGTACTGACATTTTCACTCCTCCTTGAGAAAACAAAAATCACAGCCTACAGCCTTGTAGCACTAAACTGCTCTTAGACATGCTATATTCATGAAACACTGCTGCTATCCCTGTGCTTGCACTTGAAGACAAGCTTGCCTAAAATTTAGTTGTTCTGTGTTAACGTTGGCTCTTCTCCTGGGCACAAGGACTGTTAAATCACTGTATCTGTCTTGCCTCCAGCAATAACTTGTTGGAGGTAAAAGCCAGTATATTCTCTAAATAGGTAAACTCTGTTTTTTCCTTTTAGAAGCACCCTCATAAGCTTACTGAAAAAATTGAAGGATGAAACATTTCTGAAAGACAGTCTGGCAAGTTGATGCAGGTTGCTCTAAATCAGGAGCAACATGTGCCACTTTGATTTCCTATTGGAGCTGCCAGTCAGAACCAGCTGGGTTGTCTGGCTGACACTGTTTTTTGGTACAACCACTCCAAAGTCCTCACTCTCCCTGAACAACATAAATCCTAGTTACTTTTCCATGACTTGTAACAATACTTTACCCATATTTGCAGCCTGTAGTAGCAGAGAGCGCGAGTTGCTCATTACTTCATGATGTTAGTACAGCATGACTCTGCAGAGAGGTCAAAGCTTGAATTTATTCACAGATGGCCTGAAATGTGCTGAGTCTGTTTCTCTGAAGCAGATTTGGTGACTGGAGGCTCACCTTTGTGGTGACACATTTCAGCCTCAACACTGTCACTGTGTGAGAGGCAGAGCCTGTTCCTGCTGTACATACCAAGGCACATTCTCTGCTCCATCTCCATGGCTCTTTGGGGTGAAACTGTGGCTGCCAAGCAGCCCTACTACTACACTCTTTTGTATACAGTCTGCTTTGTAAGGGGTGACATCTCTTTTCCAACTGAACACAATATGAGAAAGCCAGGTGTGTTGCTGGGCGTGCTGCATCAAGCTTAATGAAGGAAGGACAAAGTGTCACTTGGGTGTTGTTGCCAGTCTCTCAGCCATGGTTTTGCTCTTCAGGTTTACTCCATATTGCACACTCTTAATCTAGCCTCATCTAATTTCCCCAGGCCACTCCTAAATGATCTGAAGTCATGTTTTTTCTTGCTTTGGCAGTGTTCGAAAGACAAGGATTTCCTGTGCTATATCTTGCGCAGACCCCAGCTGGAAGGCAGTCTCTTATGTAGGTGTCCTGTAGCCCAAAAGAGTTTAGCAGCCCACATCTGAAGGGGAATGAGGCAAGGCTGCTGTTAACAATAACTAATACAGCACTGTCCTCCAGTCCAGAACTGAAAAACATAAGGCTTCAGAATTCAAGGAATCCTATTACAAATGAATAGTTTCTGCCCCAAGGATCTAATCAAAAGGATGGCACAATGCAAAGCACTTCTCCCCTGTGACTAGCTCTGGGACTAGCAGCTTTGGTATGTTCTTCTATCTTAAAAAACAATATATTGCTCTTTTTTTTTTTTTTGTTCCGTTCTGTTTGAGGGCATTGAAAGTTTCGCTGCTCTTTGTTCTTGTCATGTGGTCTCTACCAGCACCAGAGATAGCTGTAGGCTACTCAGCTTACAGGAGACAGCAGACACTTATCCCTACACTGGCATAGCAGGAGGGTTGAGTAACGTGCCAGGAAGGAAGATGGGAAAACAGCAGGAGGTAGGCGGCCAAGGTTCCCTGGTGTTTCTTGAACACTGGAATGCCTTTCATACTTGTTACCACAGTGAGCTTGTGAAGAACAGTGCTGTTCTCACTGCACAGGTGGAGACAGTAAGTTAAGCTGCATGATTTTTCTACATCTCTACACAAGTCTGAGCTGGGAGGCAGCCCAGGGGCAGAGTGCTGCCAAACACTGGTAGTGAGCTGAACCTGGGTAAAGAGTTGCCCTCGGGTTTAAGGTGGGTCAAAAGTTTTCACTAGCCTCTTGTAAGTGAAAGGCAGCTTACAATATGAGGTGAGTCACAGTCAAGTCTGGACTTCCATGCTGGGGGACGAGGTTTTCTAGGAATGCTTTGGCAGATGTTGGCTTCAGTGCTCAAAAGAATATTCAGAACACATAAAATCAAACCAAAGACACAAAACCCCTTTATCACTGTGCTGTGCTCCTGATAATCTTTCTGTGCCTCCTTTTTTAGAGATATTAAAAAAAAAGTGTGATCCCTTATTAAATGCAGTGACATTATGGCTTAAAACCAACTATGCTGTCTTTCTAATTGTTTCTCTATCTTTCTCTCACCCCAGCCTCTCTGATCTGAGACTTCCTAGCAGTGTGATAGCCATGGCAGGACTTGGAGGGGTCTGGAAGCCTAGTTCCAGTAGCCTGTATTTCGCACCAGTATCTTCTGGCAGAAAGATAAACCACATTGCTGATTGCAAGCTCCTGTGGCCCAGGTTTCTGGCTACAGAACTGGGAAGGATAAACACCTCCTTAAGCACTGCAAGATAGAAATAGAACAAGAGAAAGGAATGGAAATCCTCTCATAATCCAATGGCTAGAAGCAATCCAGCTGTTTTGTTTTATTCCCATCATGAGAACTATAGTCAGTCCCAGTGCAAGCTTGGCCACCTGTCAGATCAGGTTTGTGAACTAAGGCTTATTGGAATTTGACACAGTCTTGTCTTGGAGCATGCTGATATGATCAATACAGATTCCTCCTAAAGCACTGACATAACATGTATGCTACCCATGCAGTCCCAGACGCCCTCCATAAATCATTAAAATACTGGCTAGTTCTAATCAGATCCTATGAGTTATAATGTAATATACTATCTGAGAACTAAAAACAATAAATCAAGTTAGTACAGAGGTCAGACTGAGACTGAACACAGCTGAGACTTGCTTGCTGATGTGTATATAGTCTAAGAGATGCAACAGAAAGAGATGAAATTCCAAGTCAGCTAAGCAAATTGCTTTCTTCTCATTGTAAAATCTCACTACTAAATTTTTGGAAGGGAAAAAAGTAGGAACTCATTATATTCTGTAGCACAGCTGATTTGAGGTCTAGAATTTCCCAGCAGTTGTGTTAGCTCTTGGGATTACAGGTATTTCTGATCATTTGTTCTTCAGGTTAACTCTTACCATTTTTCTAAAACTAGCAGTTAAAAATATGTACCCCCAAATGGCACAGATCACCTGATACAAAAACAGAACACAATTCCCTCTAGAGCATAGAAACCAGTTAACCACTAACAGAAAAAAATTCATATCCCATCAGAAGATAGCTTCTGTGGTTGCAGTCTTCAGCCTTGCCTGGAACATAGCAGGCAGCTTTGTGAAGGGGAGGTTGGAGTGCCCAAGTGCTGGGAACCAGTAACAGTTTGTGTGCTGGGGTGCTATTGCATTAACCCAAATAACTGATGCTTTCTTTTTTATGTGGAAAAGGTTGATGGCCATCTGAATTTTTCAAGTGTTATCTGAGTCTGAGGACAGCATGGTATGGGGTACAGACAATCTCCATGGCCAGCAAGTACTTTGGCAACCATAAACTGTATCTGTCAAAGAATAATACTGAAGGCTAATTTCCTCATTCATGCAGTATCTGCATGTACCTTTTGTTTCTTACCTTATACTTAGAACAGAAATACCTAGTAATTGTTTCTTCCTTTTTAGCAAAGAGTTTGTGGCAGAGTTTGCTGCTCTGCATGTACCCTGCAGATGCTAAAAAAAGCTATTTAACTCTCAGTATGGCTGTTTAATTCCTCTTGTTTACTTTGCCTTTCTTCCTTAAGCCTCTCTGGCCTAAACTGGGCAGACTGTTTTTAAAGCCCATACAGCAGAGTAGCTCGGTACGTGAGTTATGCCTATGGAGCTGTACTTCTGTAGTGGTCTGTGGGGAAGGCTCTCAGAGGCCCCAGTTGTGGTAGCATCCCTTCAGTCACAAACACCATCAGAAAAGGACTTTGCTGTAAAAGCTTATGTTATGGTAGGCACAGGCTCTGCTCTGGGGAGGTGCGAGTCATATGAACTCTTGGGGTTCATGCTGGCAACTCTTGAGCTGAAACCTCTGGAGATGCAAACCAGTAATGGTAATGCAAACCAGTGATCCAGAAAATCACCATAAACCAGTAAACAAAGTCTCTGTGAGTCACTGGCAGTAAATAAAAGAGCTAGCAAAAAACAGGGCAGTAATAACTGGTGGTGAGCAGAGTGGAACTTGTCCTGTTTGAAAGCTACACCAACACCTCCAAACTGGGTGCATGTATGGGGCAAGATGGATTAATATTGTTTGATTTCTAATTAGACCTCAAGCAAGTTTGAATTTCTTTTAAACCTGGTGGAGAAATAGTTGAAAGACAGAAGGAGAAACAGTGATCAGTTTCATCAGAGGTGCAGCACAGCTTGGTGCAGGAACTTAATGAAGATTTGTTGGTCAACAACAGTCTCTCAACCCACTTAACATGCTCTTCATTTAATTTGCTCTGCTATTGTAGCAAATTTGAATCCCCAAAGTCAGACTCAGCTTTCACAGCTCTTGTAGTGTCTGCAGTGTCAGCAGGAAGCATGAATTGAAGACTTAGAGCCTGGACTCAAGCAATGTATATTTCTCTTAATGAAACCCAAAGCCAGGTGAAATTTTTGGGAGAGAGGAAACAGGATATGGAGTCCCTTTGGGGGCTGGGGGATGATCATAACACTCAGAAACTTGGCCCAGTTTCTGGTCTCCTCCCTTTCTACTCCACAAAGGGCTTGTAGAATTTTTAGACAAACCTGGATACATTGTATGTTGTGAAAGAACCTGCTGGGAAATTTGGTGACTCCTGCTCTCCAGGGCAGAGGAACCGTGTGTTTCTTGTTTGTGTTATTAGGAAAGTAGGAAGATGAAATTCAAAATAAAACTCAACAGATGGGAATCTCACAGAGACAGACACTGGGAAATGTTTAGACAAGCTTTGTTCCCAGTTTTTGAGCTCAGAATTTAGCCACTAAACTGTAAAGAGACTTCAGAAAGACAATGAAATGCATTTTGGCTTCAAATACAGTTCCTCTAGAATCCAATGAGAGTTGTGCACATGAATCTGAAGGCAGAGTATAGCCAGCAGTATAGGGAATAGATGTAATATGAGAAACTCTCATGCTATATTATTATAGTCTGAATTGTTTCCATCATTTTGGGTTAAGTAATTCCCCACGATCCATCTCTAAAGTGCAAACAGTACAGGCTTGATGCGCCCCAGGGAAAGGAAGCAAACCAGCCTTTGAATCTTTACCCAACCTTACTGCTCATATTTTTCTTTCAGTGAATAAGTGTTCAAATCCTTTAATACTTCATTCCCATAAAAATATATTTACCAGAGGTTTTTGTGGCAGCAGTGAGGCTGTGTTTATTATTTTAGGAACACCACACGACTGGCTTTAGAGAAAAGACAAGGCAGGAGCATGGAGTGCTGCAAATATATCAGAGAACAGCATGTTTTCCACCTGTTGAGACAGCAACCGCAATAACAGATGCACATAATAATTACCTGTACCTCAAAGGCAGCACCAAGTCCTGCACCTTCTGCTTCCCACCTAGCAGACAGCTGGGTAACAGAATTACAAAAGAGGAGCACTGAGAAAGTAGAGTAGGTAGTGCTTTGTGAAGAATGAAAAAGCAGCTCTTATTAAAAAGAAACTGGAAGGTGGAAGATGAGAAGGAAAGATCTGAGGCACCATGATGCTATAAGAAAAGTGGAGCTAAGGAACTCCAGGAACCTGCCTTATTTTTAGAGTAGCAGTCAGGATTTTGCTAATACCTTTTCCAAAGCTGTCCTCATTTGTGCTCTCAACATCAGAGATAATTTCTACTGATAAATAGGTGTTCCTCATGCCTAATGGAGCCCATTCCTTCCCAGAGATAGATGGTCCTGCAATGAATGACAGGAGAGGCACACAGGGTAAGGGCCTCATCTCAACTGGCACCATGAATAACCATGTGCCAGTACCCTGTTCCTATTCCCCTCACTGCTGCGTGGCACTGGGATTGTGCTGGAGCTATGCTACCCTTTTGTTTTGCAAGTGCCCTGGAGGACCTGGGGTAAAGAAGGGCAGGTGATAGTAGAGGGAGCAGAGATGCACTGGCAGGTGAAACATCTTTGGTCTTTCCTGTTTAAGTGCTGAGGCTTGTAAGGCTCTCTTTCTCCCCTTCCTTTGACTACCAAAAGGAAAGTGTTGACATTTGGCTGGGTGGGGACTTGACCTCTGAAGTGATTTGTACGATGGTAGTTTCTTGTTGCACAAAGGAACAGATCCTTCCTAGCAGGGATTTGTCAGGGAAATGATCTCAGACCCCATTTAATCTTGACAGAAGATGATGAGAAGACTGTGTGCTGAGTTGGAGTTTTCCTTTGAAATCCTATGGTGTTGAAGGTAGCACTATAAATAGACACAGTATCCTTTTTACCCTGGTACAGTTCTGTCTCAAGCTCCTCATACAGACAGCAAGTCTGCTGGTAGGTATTTAGCAGGAATTAATTTAACCCAATCTTCTCTTTCTGTGGTCTTTTACTCCAAGTATCACGATGGCTTCCATAGCCACACAAATATATTTCCGCAATAAAAATGTTCTGAGAAAGACTGTTGATATTAAAAATCCCATTTCTGTCTGAAAATTCTATCCTGGTTATAAGTAATCCATAAATGCCCCAAGTTATAAAGAGCTGGTATTAAAAAAACCTCACTCCCCTCTCAAACTTCTTACACTTTCACTTTGTTTCTCCCAGGTTTTGTTCTTGAACTGCATAGCATTTTATTCATAGTCTGTTTCACGTTTTCTCCAGTGTAACTCGCTGGACAATCTCCCCTTTTCTAGGATCAACTTGGGAACATCAGCTGAGAAGAAGGAAACCCAGATACAGTGTTTCAGAGCTATGATCTTAAAGATAGAGGTGTAAGCAATTTGAATAAAAGTTAGATTGTTATTTTAAAGAACAGATTCACTGAATTTAAGCATCTTTTTCAGCAAGAGGTCCTCAGCTCGTGATCCTGCTGGAAAGCAAACTAAAAGGCCACAAATAATAGAGCTTCTGTGTACAAGGACAGAGACATTGCTCTGGCCTGGCCCTGCCTTGGTCTCGCAGCTGGCGGAGTTGGTAGTGGTTGTGTTCGCGCTGCTCCGTGCAGGTACTTAGTTGACTGGGGGTTGGTTTGTAAACAAGCGTAAAGGTACTTGCCTTGTAGTCGAAGCTCCCGCGCTGAGGTGTCTTGGATTACCTTTGTTTGAATAATGCCACTCCAGTTTCCTCCTAAGGTGCCAGTTGCACAACAACTTTCTAGCCTGTCCGCGTGTTCAGTTTATTGAAAGTCTATTTTTAATTCTGTTAATTATAACCCGTGCTCCCCTGCCCTCTTTGGACCTGCCGGCATCAGCGGGAGCGGGGCAGCTGCCGGGCGGCGGGGCAGTGTTGACGGGGCCGGTGCCCGGGCGGTGCCCGCGGCTGTGCCCGGTTAGGGCAGGCGGTCCCGGGACACGGCCCCGCGGTCCGCCCCTGCAGGGAGCGTTGCTGCAGGCGCTCCTTGCGGGGCAGCCCAGCCGTGAGCCACGGGGGGTGCCGGGGGCAGCGGGGGCCGTCCCTACAGGGGCTGTGCCCCAGCCCGCCGGGCGGCGCGACGGGGCGGGTGCGCTCCCGAGCACAGCACGGCCCCCGCAGCGGCTGCCTCCGCTCCCTCGGGGCTTGATCCCCATTCGGATAGAAACGCCGGATGCGGAGCTGAGACCCAGGGCCACCTGGGCAGCACCCGCCGCTCGGCATGACCCCGCCGGGACCCTCCCGAGACGCCGCGGGTGCGGGTCCCGGTGCGGATGCGGAGCCGGCGGTCCCGGTGCGGGTCCCGGTCGCGTGTTCGACTGAGGGTGCCGCCCGGGCCGGGCCGACCGCGCCACCTGGCGGCGGCTTGCGGTGCTGCGGGCGGGGCCGGGCGGAGGGTCCGGGATGGGATGCGGGCTGAGGGATGCGGGTGCGGGATGCGCCTTTGGGAGAAAAACCGCGCGCGTGACATCGCAGCGTTCTGTATGCTTCTTTGCTGCATTTACAATATTTCATCAGAGTAAGCTGCGGGTTTCCATTTGTACTAACTAGTATTTTAAAAACGCAGTAAGTTTGTATCCTGTGAAATGCCTTTAACGTGTAGGTGTTCTTGTATCCCCAGCGAGAGCAACCTCAGCTCTGTCCTTTGCTCTGCAGCCGAAAATGGCTGGCTGGCCTCGTTCCTTCTTCCTATACAGGGAAGCACAAGAAAATGTGATTCTTGTGCTTGAGTCTGGGTGCAACTCTACAGCCCCATCCACCGGGGATTTTTTCCCACCTGTTTTGTAAGTTTAAATCACTTTGTTAGATTTAATTGGTAACGGAAACATGCATGTTAAATTTTGGATTGAGTCTGAAGCATACTTTTAATTTGGCTTTTCCTGCCTGCTGTGGTTTTGTTGACTTTGCAGAGCAGCCCCAGAGCTCATGAGCAGGTTTCCTTACACAGGGAACTAAAGCAAAGAAGTGCTACAGCACTGCTCTTCTGCTGGTCAGGGATGTGTAGCCCAAAGGGTTAGTCCAAAGCAAAATCCCCCGAGATGCCCTTGCTGTGAGGGTCAGGTCCTCAGTGCCAAATGTTCTGCTTTGTATTTTGACTCATATAGTCTGTCTTACAGAGCAGATGTAGATATTGCCGCAGAGCATTATAAAAGGTGCTGAGTGGTCTGTCCTGAAGGCAGAAATCAACCTTGTAGACAACGCTGGAAATGGCAAGGAATGTTTTCCCTTGTTGCTGTGCTAGTTTTGAGTAGCCAGCTCACATGGTGGGGAGTATTGATGCCTCTGCATTCCTGAGTTTGGTACTACGAATACAAACTGCCATCCCTGAGCTGGCTTTTGTGCTGCAAATGCTTGTCCGCTGGGAACATCAGCCAGATGTGCTTCACATAGTTTCCAGGCAGCACTGATCCATCAGATGACAGTAGCTATTGAGTGCTCTTATGGTGGCCCAGAGACACAAAATGAAAGCCTGATGCCTGTCAACACCTCCCTTGCCATTCCTGTGTGTCTTCAGTTTTCACTTGAGTCCACCTCACAAAAGCAAATGCCACAGAATATGATGTTGCAATGTTAATAACCTTTTATCTTTGAGCAAGCACATACCAAGTTTTGTAATTTTGAACTGTCAGACAAATTTGGAATATGTTGAGCTTTGTTGTGAAGTATTTTCCTGCACCCACTCCCACTGCCCATGCAGCTGTTTGGAGCCTCAGCTGGGAACCCACATTCTTCTTCAGAAGTGTTTTCTGTAGCATTTCCTGGATGATTTTTACTATGGAAGATGAACAATGTTTGAATGCCTTCTTAAATAAATGTATTTTTATGGAGGAAAAAACCCAAACTGATGAACAGCCAAAGGGAAAACACTATAGAGAGACCTGGAATAATTTCTTAGAGTGGCTTGTATTGCTTCACAGCTGTGCTGCCTTTAAACAGTCTCTTACCCCAACTCAGGAGCTCCACCGACTGTAAAAGCAAGAGTTAACCAGTGCCAGATTCAAGTCTCAAAATACAAACCCTTTGAGATACAGGGAGAAAAAGGATGGAGGGCTGGTTCATAAGAAGACTTCTAAGCATTACTGTAGCATAAATAATATGGAATCTTTCACCTCAAATAGCCTAACACTTCATAAAGTGATATGAGCTTCACTAGTTGCTGAAAACACAGCTATTTCTGAAGTGGAACCCGATATCTTTCTTTTCTTTTTTTTTTTCCTACCAGAAGAAAGCAATGTTTTAAGGTGGAGAGTGAAGGATAGAGTAAACAACCAATAATAGGTATAAACTTAGAAGGACTTTGCAAACTGGAAAGATCAAGCAAAATCTAGCTTTATTCATAACATGCATTCTGGTGTCACATAAATTTATGTCCTTGGTTTATAAATGCAGTTCATCTATATGAGGTCCAAGCAACTCAAGTAAAATTTTGTCCTCTCTCTTTCAGCAACACTCTCTTACAGCATTTCGGTAGCAGATGCTCCGGATCCTTTCCTCTCCTCATTCAGCTTAATGTCCAAGTCCCGTAGCTGGCTGAGGAACCCTGAATTTGGGCAGATGTCTCTGTGAGCACCCACTGTCTTCAGAGCGTCCACAAGTGTCATGTTTTCGTGGATCATTA
The DNA here is from genome assembly GCF_047495875.1 of Pithys albifrons albifrons. Taxonomy (NCBI): domain Eukaryota; kingdom Metazoa; phylum Chordata; class Aves; order Passeriformes; family Thamnophilidae; genus Pithys; species Pithys albifrons. The sequence goes on from NC_092466.1 coordinate 23,067,481, forward strand.
AAAAGGCAAGCACTAAGGTTGCTGAACGACTCACTCCCATGGCGCAATGAACAAACACCTTACCTGCAGAAAAAAAGAGGCACCACAAGGTGAGTGTGCTTTAGCATTTCTAAAGTCAAAAAAGACACAGGGAAGGAAAGAAATACTAGAAACAAGCTGGGAAAACAATGGTGACAATTGGTGGATCCTCATCCTTTCAGGAAGATTGTGCTGTACTTTCAGACAAGGTCGTGTTTCATACTGACCTCCTGGATCTAACTGAGGCCTCAGATTAAAAGAAATAGTAGAAATTTTCTGTGGAAGGAGAAGCTTTCTGTGGCTAAACTTGTTAGTATAGTTTTCTGTGGAAAAAAAATAGGTTTTGGCAGAAAAATTTGGCCCAAATCTGTGATCACTGGCAAGTCCCATAAACTCTGTGGGATAGTCTGCCTATAAAAATGGAGTTGTAATTTACTTTATCTCAGCAGCCCAGTGTGTGCTATAACTGGGGATTTAATAAAGCACTCCAGTGAAAGCAGCAGATCCTGCAGCCAGTCAGAGTCGGAGCAAACTCTGGAACAAATGGAAATTACGATAACTAGGCCATAATCCAAACTCTGCTGACAAAAATTCAGCAGGCTGTGGGTCAGGCTCATAGTTTTTGACTTAGTTCATTAACTTCTGCTGCTTCTCTAGCTTAATAGGCTGAGTAAAGCTCCAGTTCTGAGAAGTACTTAAGCATGTGAAGCATTCAAGCCAGTGCTGAAATGCCACTTCTCCCAGCTGAGTGCATCAGGAGCAGCACACAGGGCAGGTCTTCTGTTTGGAGCCCATGCCAGTGTGCAAGGGGTGGCAGGTGTGTGTGGGAGCACACAGATCCTGCCAATTCCTTCAGGATGGGCCCATGAGTGAGCATCTGCAGTGCTATTACCTCAACACTCTGGTCCTAGAGCTTGCCCTTCCTTGCACCACAGTGGGCTGGGGGCAGCAAGTCTTCCCCAGCTCATGGGGACCTGTCCATGGCCACCTTCCCTGCAGCACATGGCACAGGCGCCCTTCTCCATCCTCTTCTCTGTGATTTCTGTGCATGCTGCCTTGAACCGGATGCTGATTCTGAACCCTGTTGGTGCCTGTTACTGCAAAAAGTAATTTGTCTTGTGCTGAAACTTCCTTCCAAAGCTTATCTTTGCTTTCCTCTTACCTCCTGAAGAGTTTAAGGCCTTGCCTATGAAATTGGCAGCATCATAGAAGAAGATACTTAAATCAAAGGAAGGATCATCAAATGCCTCTACTCCATAGTACTCTATTTGCAGATCTTCATAATATTTGGCTCCTGTGTTGATGTTATATGGTCCATCTGCTGCATTAAGGATATGAGTAATGTTGAGGCTTTGAAGAGTAGTTTTGCTCCTGGCAGCCCACCTGTTGAAAGACATGAAGGGCACATTGGCAAAGCTCCTAACATTCTGCTAAAATAGCATGGTTTAAAGTTAGTGCCTGCTCCCAATACGAAAGGATGCAGGAACTGCATCTTGCCTACAGAGGAGCAAATTTTGAGAAGCATATAGTGCTTTGTGCATGAAAAATGTGATATGGGGGTGTGGAGAGCAGCAGGAGCACAGACTTGCCAGTGGGATACTGTCAATTAAGCAAATGCCTCCTAGCGGTTAATCCCTAGGAATGTGACTTAGTCTGTAAAGTGGTCAGGATTTTCCTTTAAATATTTGTTTAGCAAGTTTTGGAGTTAGTCTCTCATTGATAGTGTGCCTGGGTCTCAAGGGTAACAACTCACACAGATGCAGCAACACCTTGTTCCTCATTTGGACATGAAGTGGATGCATTGTGTTCACCAGCTAGGTTTTCCCACCTTCCCACAATAAACTGGGACTAAAGACATTCTACAAAACTCTTAATCTTAAGTTATATATATATATATATATATTTATTCATAAGGAGTAGGAGCTGGGAAAAATGGGCCCATGATCTATGTGATCTGACATAATACAATTGGAAGGAAATAGAAAGAAATACTATTAGTCACAAGAATAAGGTATTTGCATGAAAATTCCCGTTTTATATTTTCAATTTTGCCATCTTTGAAAGAAGTTTTGGATTTTGAATGTCAAAATCCCCATTGTATAGTTCCTTTGGATCCTGCTCCTTCTGGCTCTTGATCCTGCCACCCCTCTTTGATTGTGAAGGCTACAATGCTCTTGTTTGCTGCCTTGGAGCACAGTTTCCAGGACAGATAATGCATTTCAGAACTGACACCAATTTGGCATAAGTTCTTTGAGGACTTTTGTCTAGAACACAAATAATTCTTACCCTGCCAAATCCATGGTGGCTCACAGAATATAAAAAACCCAAGTCAGACACAGTGAGTAAGTTGCCATTTTAGATGCCATATTTTTCTTTACATCCAGACTCACTTTTATCATCAGTTTTGGAAGACTGTATTGCAAAAAACATACCTGTAGACCCAAAAGCTGCTCCTCAGTGTACCACACCCCTTCCTCCTCCCAGGGACTAGAAAACAACTTAACAATAGGACCATATGTTCTTACGCATCTCCCAGGTAGATATTTGGCCAGACTTGGTCCAGATGATTATCAGATCCTCCTCTGAACCACAGGAGTCGCTGGAGGTCTGATAGTGCTGGTGTTTCATAGGAAGCATTGCTAGTCAGAGATGAAGAGTCTCTGGTGTGAGGCATCTTGCTGCTCCTTTGTATGCACTCAGGCTGTATCAGAAACAGCTTTTCTGAAATGAATTAAGAGGAAATTTTCATACAGATATAATATTCCCTAGAAAGTAGTCCTGTTCATTACCCTCCAAATAGCATTACATTATTATAACTAGTATGTGCAGCAGGGCCTGCAGGTGTTGCTAAAAGCATCCAGAGAGCAGGAGTGACTGTCGTAGGACTCTGCAGGCATGTAATTCCTCCCCCTGAGAAAGCAATGTAAGACAATGTGATTTAATTTCTTGTCAAGTAACGCTGTTGGAAAAGAACATCCTGTGCCGCCCAAATGCAGCACTGGCTGAACCTTGTAGGTGAAGGTATTATTTCTGTTACTGATGAGTGTATGCAGAAAAGTTCCAGCTGTTTTTGTTAAAGAGTTAGCCAAGTGTTTGTGCATGCTCGATTCTGATTAGTTAAAACTGGAAGTTTTTGAAAGAATGCCTCATTGGACTGATTTACAAAGCCTCTAGGACCAAGGTGGAAATCTTAGGATGTGTATGTGAGAGACATTCATATAGTACATGTATAAGCACATATATGTGAATACAATGTTTCTTCATTTATAGGGATGTATTTAAACATACATATACACATACATGTATACATGTGACTGTATTTTCACGTGCATATATAAACAAATATATATGCGTGTGTCTGTATGTAGAGAAATAAAAATTGAGGGGATTTGAACTAGTTTTTTCTCTCTCTCAGTTGAATACCCTGAACACTTACCTATACTGGTATTCTTGTGCCTGTCTGTTTCTGTCTTTCCTCTGAGAGCTGTTCCACTTTGCATAAATAATGTGATAACTACTTGCCTCCAGAGAGAGGCCATTTCTCTCATCTGAGGGGTGGGGTACTTACCTGGGATGTGAGATAAAAGAACTTCTGAATTTTAGTAAATTAAAGGGCTGAAATTCTGGTATTGTTGTCCTCTTGAGAATCCCATCTAGGGCTCCATCCTAGATCTGTGAGGGATCACAAATCTATGATGTCACAGATCCCTCACAGATCACACAGTGGAATTTGGGCATCCCTGTTGCAATGCTGTTTGCTAGTTTAGACTCAGGATGCTCAGGCCAGCTGATTCAGCTGAAAGCAGAGCTCAGTCAAGAGCAAGAATGTGAAGATATCCAAGCAGTCCCTTCTCTGAGACTAGGAGTATTTCTCCTGCCAGGATCTCATTATCCTGAACTGCTGTTCTTCCTCCCAGAAAGTATTGATGAGCCACATAAGAACTCTTCCCAGAGTAGGGTAGATGGTGTTTATTCACATGAGGCATCAGCTTTCACTCTAATGCCTGAATGCCTAAATCTAGAGTTTGGGTTTATTTCCTCAGCAGTTCTAGAAAACAAGTGCAGATGGGACCATGAGAAATCATCTAGTCTGTCCCCTGCCTCCACAGCAGCAGCAGCCAGATGGATGCTGCTCCTAAAACAACAACTTGGTCTAAACATCCATGTATGTTATTTTTAACAGTGTAGACTGATTTGGGGAATAAACAGAAAACAAGGGAGAATATCTTTTTGCTTATGGAAAAAGAAGTAGAGATGATGTGAGGCATATTATTGAACATATCACATATATTTCTGTGACCTCAGGCTAAATTTGCTTCCCTTACCGCTTTCTCCCTCCTCCTCCCCACAAATGTTAAGCGCAGCTATAGCTTTTTGTATGTTCCAATAAAAAAGAGGTTTCCCTAGGGTAACTACTTAATAAGTAAAATATGAAAAACACAGGAAAAATGATAGGTGAGAGAGAGAGAAAAAAAGTGACTGGTTTTATGTTTAATGATGGAGGAAAAGACCTGCAGGGAAGTAGAGAGGAATATAGAGATAAAAGCCTACGAATTTTTCAGGACAGATAATGTAACACCAAGAGCTTTGGTAAAGGAATATGTTGCACAATCCTTGCACAGATTAGCATGAGGAATAGCACAGAAACAGATATTGTGCACTGCCCTACAAGTTTTACTGCCTTGTGAAAGTCATGCAGTGAGCTCAAGAGCTACTGCCAGCATCGTCATGACGACCTGTTTGTACTTTCACCGACACAGAACATTAAGTTGAAGCAGTAAAAGGAAATCAAGAAAAAGATAATACAGCTTCTACATCAGGAGATTCAAAAGACCACAGGCCCATTTTCAAGGAGTGTGGCTGACTCTGAGCTGCTGCAGATGCTTAAGGGCTCAATCTGTGGAGGTAAGCAGATGGATACACCTTCAGTTCTCCTAATCCCCGCTGCTTTAAACTTCTCTTGTAACCTGTCACCTAGTTACACTAATGGAGATGTTGAGCAGAGAGAATTAGATTGTGAGACCTTTTGACCAAGACCTGACTGAGAAGGTTCTCCAAGAACTGAGTAATTTTGGTGTCAGTGACACTTTGGAAGTGACCCCATCCTTTGCAGACAGGGAGGTGCTTTGCAACAGAGCTCCCGTTCATACAGCAATCTTCTTTCTGAAAACTGCATCAACATGATTTTATTCACATGACTAATGCCAAACAAG